>NW_005871068.1:7261612-7310274 GCF_000147115.1 Myotis lucifugus
TATATATATATATATATATTTGTATTGATTTCAGAGAGAAAAGGAAAGGGAGAGAGATATATAAACATCAATGATGAGAGAGTATCATTAATAAGCTGCCTCCTGCATGCCCCCTGCTGGGGATCAAGCCTACAACCCAGGCATGAGCCCTTGGCTGCAATTGAACCCAGGACTCTTCAGTCCGCAGGCCAATGCTCCATCCAATGAACCAGCTAGGGCTGAAGTGAGCTTTTTTTCTATATCATTTCACATTATTTAATCAAGAGCTCTAGTATTGATTTCTCTTCTCTTTTTTACTTATGATGTGAATATTGCCTTTGGACTGAGATAGGCTGGTTACAGAACCCAGCCCCACTGCTTACTTTCTATCAATTTTTACTATGTAGCAATGAGTCCCAAAATATAGTGGCTTAAAACAGAAACTATTTAGTGCATGATTCTGCAGAAAGGCAATGTGAGCTGGGCTCACGTAGGTGGTTCTTGTGGTATAGTCCAGGCTCACCTGATCTCAACTTGGACTCACATTTGCATCCACAAGTAACTTCCAAGTTGAGGTGGGAGGGGTCTAGGGAGGCTTCAGCAAACATGATTTGTCTCTGCTCTATGTGTTTTTTTTCTAGCAGGCTAATCTGAGCTTTGTCAAATGGTGGTATGACTGGGATCCCTAGATCAATAAGAAAGCCCAAACATGCAAGGACTTTTCAATTGTTGACAACTGTTATTTTCACGTTGGCTTAATGGCCAAACCCAGTGGCAAGGTGAAGGGTACTACCAAAAACTGAGAATACTGAGAGGCATGAACAAATTGGGGACCATTACTTCAAGACTTGAACACATACTATATAATAAAACCCTAATATGCAAATCGACCAAACGGCGGAATGACCAGTCACTATGATGTGCACTGACCACCAAGGGGCAGATGCTCAATGCAGGAGCTGCCCCCTGGTGGTCAGTGCGCTCCCACAGTGGGGAGCGGGCCTAAGACTGCAGCAGACATTCCCCAAGGGGTCCTGGAATGCAAGAGGGTACAGGCCAGGCTGAGGGACCCTCCCCCAGTGCACGGATGCCATGCACCTGGCCTCTAATATGTATGTAAGAAACCATGGGCTAGTTTCTTAATCCCTCATCTCCAATTTCAACAGCATCTCATAGGTTGTTTGGGGGATTAAAATTAACTAATATATGTATATTAAAAGGTAAACTGTTTGGCATGTGAAAGGCACTTACTATCCGCTATTTTTCTCTTTTATATATCTATGTAGATACATTTGGTTATACAAAACAGGTATTTTAAATATGTGAGCAAACTGCTAGTGACATGTCATCCCACTGACTTCTAGAATTGTTCAGTACTTAGATGGTGAGACTTGTGTCTTCTTCTACCTTAACAATTTCATATTAATTTCTGCTGAAGCTGTGCATAACCTAGAGCAGTGGTTCCCAAACTTATTTGGCCTACCGCCCCCTTTCCAGAAAAAATATTACTCAGCCCCTGGAAATTAATTTTTTTTAAAATTTTAATAGCAGTTACTCATCCCCCCCTAATGCACCTGTGGCCATCACCGCCCCCCTGGATCGCTGCAGCGCCCACCAGGGGGCGGTAGCGCCCACTTTGGGAATCACTGACCTAGAGGATAAACTTCTGCAAAGAAGTATATTCCTAAAATTGGGTATGAATGAATGCATTTATGTATAAAGTATTTCCATAAAACTAAAATTTATTGAGCCATTTATTTAGTTCCTCTTTTATTTCCTTACAGTCTACCAATCAGAGGCAAAACTAGACCAATACAATCCATGTACTGCATGGGGGTCATAGGCTAGAATATGTTCAATGTTTTTAAAATACTGATCATGGCCATTGAAACAGCAAAGGCATTTTAAAGTCAGTTTGACATTATAAGCAAGCAATCGAAAGAGCCCTTAAATTGAACTCAACTTTGGCCTGATTGTCTTTAAAATATGGCTCCAATATTAATGCACAATGTTCACATTTTTAATTTGGAACTAGGCCACCAACACAATAGAGTAGATGAGCTTCCGTAATTTCCAAGTGCACCCATGCTTTTTGCCATTGATCTGTGGATAATAGATCATTCTATTTGCTTCTCTGCAGAATGCAAATGGAGTCTGCATAATTCAAAACTAGTCAGTAAATATAACACCCCAAGTACCTTGACATAATGATCATATAAATGAAAATCCATTAAAAATCATAATAGACCACTATTCTTGCCATATTTGCTCTGTGAAATATGCAATTTGTTTATTTTACCAAAATATTGTTCTCACATATCTATTACTTTATAGGGCATTGAAATAGTGCAGAGAATATCAGGTTTCTTATTAGTGTGCAATGAGAGCTCTTGGTCTCTTAGGACTCTTAGGACCTGTCTGATCTTCACTGACTTTAGCCAAAAAGAAATATAACATATTTTCAGTATGGGTTGAGTCAGAGAACTATAGTTATACTTGACAGTCCTCTGATAGATTGTTTTGGAGATAGGGGATGACAATAATTTGAAGATGTCATTGGGATCATATATTAATAGGTGACAAGGCAAAAAACTACTTTATAAAATATAATCTTGCTTGTTTTAAAATATTCTCTTTTCTATTAGTCAATGATAATTTAACATATACATATGTAAATATATATGTATATTTACATTTTGATCAGTCTGTTTTCGTGAGTCAGTCTGCTGGAAACCAAAGTTGTCGGTTCTGTCATTTTAGACCTTTCTGAGATGAAAAGATTATAATTGTATTTTTGTAGGTAATCATTTCTAATCAGATACAGGATGAATAAAATATGATCTTTGTCCTTTGTGGAGATGAATATATATATATAATATTCATCTATAAAAGTGGTATCAATTAGATGACTCAAAACAGTCAAGTGAGTGATTCTTCTGGAGTGGGGGGAATGAGAATGGCTTCACAGAGAAGGTGATGCTAGAGCTAAGAATGCAGGAAGATGGGGTTCCCAAGGCCACCCCCAGGTTCAACAATTCACTACAAGGACTCACAGGTCTCAGCATATAGTTGTACTCATGGCTACGATTTCTCATAGCAAGAGGATATGAAAAATCAGCAAAGAGAAAAGGTGAATGGGGTGAATTCTAATGGAGACCAGGTACATGGTGCCAAGAGTCCCTTCCCAGGCGAGTCACACAGGATGCACTTAATTTTTCCAGCAGGACTTGTAACAATACGTGAGAAATATCTGCCACTGAAGTTCATTAGAGACTCAGTGCCCAGGGATTTTACTGGGGACTGATCACAAAAGCACTCCCTGCTTAGCACGTATCAAAAGTCCAGACTCCCAGAAGAAAGCAGATTCTCAGCATAAATCATATTGTTTGCACAATTCATTTAGGCACATGAGCCATTCTTATCAGGGAATGATGGGAACCATCCTGAAATCTAGGTTCTCAGGAGCCAACTGAGTGTTGACCTTGTAATCAGGCCTCAGTCTTAGCCCTGGTAGGGTAATTTTTTTTCACATGTGAACAGGATTTTTCCCAGATAGAGTTGGTGGAAAAATGAATTCAGGATGATAAAACATAAAGGTCTCAGAGTTATGGAAAAAATGATTCCAAACATTTTATTCAGTGATATATTGAAGCCCAAATGTTACTGGAACTATTTGGAATGTCAAACATCTAAGATGATTCTGGTCCCTGAATAGGCATCATCTAAAAAGGATTAAAGCAGTTATCATGTTATTCAAAATAATTTGCCTCAATTGTCTACTTCATGTATGTAAAGATGTCTTTCTAGTTTAGAATGTCTGGATATTTGTCTCGGGTCAGTGTTTTATTTTCACAGTGTGTACAGTTTCTGACCATAGCACGTTTAAAGTTGTATAGTTTAAAGGACTCTATTATGGTATAACAGAGAGCTTAATGTTGCCCTGGGGGGAGTGTGTATCATCTGAGACAACATTTCAGAATACAGTACATATATAAAAGTGATTGACACAAAACATTTTTATCTCTAGTACTTACAACATTAACTATAAGCTGTGCTGTTTCTTTTCCCTAGTCAGATTAAAACATGCTTCAATGTCTATCAGATCCTACACTGGTACTTATATAATCTAAAGCAGAACCATCCCTCTATTTTACTAGGAGAGAAATGAAAACTTAAGCTTATAAATCTTTCACTATAGATTGCTCTGCATTAGCTGCTCACTGCTGAAGTCAGCTGCTGCAAAATGCTGATAATTCTCTTCTGAGAGCTTGAGGACAACCTCTATTTCAACAGATATTATGACTTATACTGATTTATAAGTTCCATGAATTCACTGTCAGACAAGATGGAATATGTTAGCCTTATTAATGCAATTAGTACAATGTACTCAAAGAACTAGGCCTCAATTTTAGAGATTTAGCTGCCCAGGTATACTACCACTATAACATTCATGGGCCTTAGTGGCGGAGAAGTATTTATCTTATAAAACAGTGTACAAATGATATTTCTGCTTTAGTTTGGAAATATATACATCTTTCATATCTTCCTTTTTTTTTAATACTCCCAGGACATTATAAATGAACTAGAGGCCCAGTGCACAAAAATTCATGCTCTCGGAGGGAGAGGTGGTCCCTCAACCCAGCCTGCGCCCTCTCACAGTCCAGGAGCCCTCTGGGGGTGTCTGACTGACAGTGGGCCTAAGCTGCAGTCTGGCCTCCCTCTGCGGGAGGCAACCGGTGGGGTGATCAGGGGACTGTGCCAGCCAGCGAGTGGCCGGCCCCACCCCCACCTCGACCCTCCACCACCACCTGTCCTCTCCCTCTGCCTACTGGCACCCACCTTGGCTGACCTGGCACCGCCTGCTCGCCAGCCCTGCCCCGCAACTACTGGTCGTTCAGCTGCTCGGTCGATTTGCATATTAGGCTTTTATTATATAGGATTCTAAAACTGAAAAAAACAGCATACAAACAGGATTCTTATTATTTTTAGCTTCTTTACTAAAGACTTTGAAAAAATGTTACCAACTTATATTACTGTCCTATTACTGCTGTAACAAATTACCACAAACTTAATGATTCAAAACCACACAAATATACTATCTCACAGTTGTGGAGGTCAGAAATTCAAATGGGCTTTACAGAACTAAAATCAAGTTGTGGCCTCAGCTATGTTTCATTCTGGAGGCTCCAGGGGAGTATATGTTTCCTTGCTTCTTCCAGCACCTTGAGGTTACCTGCATGCCTTGGCTTGTGACCCTCTTTCTTCATCTTCAAAACTAGAAAGAATAGTCTCTTCTCTCTCTCTCTCTCTCTCTCTCTCTCTCTCTTTCTCTCTCTCTCTCCCTCCCTCCCTCCCTCCTCTCTGCTTCCACCATCACATCTCCTTCTCTGAGTCTGACCCTCCTTCCTCTCACTAATAAATATCCTCATGATCACATTGGACCCCAGCCACATAATTAGATTCTTTCTCCATCTCAAGATCTCTAACTTCTGCAAAATCCTTTTGCCATGTAAGGTAACATAGCAACAGGTTCTGAAGATTGTGATATGGACATCTTGTGTTTGTGTGTATGTGGGGGGGGGCATTATTCTGTCTACCACAACCCCTGTATCTTTGTTTTGTGTTATCATAAATACTATAAATTATTCAATAACAATCAATGGTACTCAACCAAATTTTGGCCATTTAATAAATATTTATTTAGCATCTACTGTATCCCTTGTGATGTTCCTGATGCTGAGGAACATCACTTAACCAAACGAAGTCTTTGCTCTAATGGAGGGGAGAAAAATAATTTTTATATGTTCTGTATATTTGGTGCTATAAAAGAAAAGAGTTCAGGGTTAGATGGGAGAGTGTGATAGTATATGTACTATGAGTAATGCTATTTTATCACTGACTGTGGCCAGTAATGGATTCTCTGAAGATGCAACATAAAAGGTTGAAAAGTGGCCCCAAAAAGATATATCCCAGTCCTAAACCCTTATCTGAATGTGACCTTATATGGAAATAACATCTTTGCAAATGTAATTAAGTTAAGGGTCCTGAGATGAGATCATCCTGGATTTATCCCTAAATCCAATTTTGAGTGTTTTTATAAGAAACAGAACAGAAGAAGACTCGGAGAGGAAGGCCATGTGAAAAAGGAAGCAGAGATTGGAGTGATGCATTTATAAACCAAAGAACACCAAGGATTGCTGGCAACCACCAGAAGCTAGGAGAGAGGCATGGAAGGAATTCTTCCTCTGAGCCTCCAGAAGACACCAACTCTGCTGACATATTGATTCTAAACCTCTGGCCTTCAGAACTATAAGAGAATACACTTCCATTGTTCTAAGCTACCCAGTTTGTGATGATTTGTTACAGCAGCCTTAAAAAACCAATACAGGCAATGTTGGAGCCTGATTGAAATGAGAAAAACAGCCATGCAGATATTTTAAGGAAAAGCAAGATAGGCAGAGTGCACCGTAACTGGGAGACACTTTATGGTTTCCAAATAACAACCAGGGGGACAGTGTGACTGGAATCCAGAAATCAAGGGAGAAGAGTTTTTGAAGATGATTTCAGAACTGTCATATAAACCAGATCTGGTAGGGGGTACCTTGTGAGCCATAGTAAGGAATTTGGATTTTATTCTGTCTACATGTTAGTATAATTGTGACCTAATAAAATATAGACTTCCATATTAGATATTTTTATCATTATTTTAGGTTGTATAAAACGTGGAAAATATTTCATTTTAAAATATCACCAATGTTATCGAAACCATATATCCAGACACCTATAAGTGATCTAAGTCCAACTCATATATATAGATGGCATATATAGACTACATAGAGTACTTATGTTCTTTATCTTGAATGTGAAAGGATTAGCCATAGTTGTAAATTTTGTCACTGAAGTTGAATGCCTTAAAGGAAAACATGAATTAGTATTTCCAGCTATAATTTTATATCTAAATCCACTTTATCTTTTGTTTGCCATAGTTAATATTTTTATCTTAATCACAGAAATAAAAACCTTATGATCTAAAGACATTTTTAGGTTACTTCCCCCATGCTTTCTCATTATATTAATGGCTTAATATACAAAAAAATTTTAAAGAAAAATTTCTGCCAAATTTATCTACTTTTAAGTCTTATTCTTCAAATATGATTCATTAGGGTTCTTCTTTTCAAATACTACATATGTTTATTTAAAATAATCTGATATAATGAAGAGAAAGCTGATGCATCTTCTTGTCCAGTACACACTCTTCTCCAGTAGAATTCAATGCTTCATGAGTAATCAGAAATGTGTTTCTCTGAAAAATGTGAAACTTAAAAAGTGACCACTTTTCAGATCAGGACAACTACAAACAGCAACTGAGACTATTGCAGGAGAATGCACATATATATGAGATGGGTTGTAGAAGAATACACACCAGGTTGTAGCAAAGTGAGCACCTATTATCATACTGATAAATGGAAACTGTTGGCTTATCCTAGTAATTTGAAAGATCTGTGTAGACTATTTTTCTCCCCTTTACATAAAAGGCCAAAGCAACTGGGTCATTATTTTTTGTTCGTATTCAATATTATTTTGTTTTGATGCTTTAGCCATGTTGTTTTCAAAAGGAAACATGAAAGTTTGATCAAAGTTTATATGGAGTGTAGACTGGACTGATGTCAAGGGAGCTGTCCTCTGGTTTAAACTACATCACTGTCTTATCAGGTACCTCTAGTTTCTCAGCCTTTGAAATAAGAACCCGATTATCTGTCACAGCATCAGACCTATTTATTTATTTATTTATTTATTTATTTATTTATTTATTTAGGAGGGTGGGTGCTATTGCTCCTGCAGCCTGCTTGATATGCACTCTCCTAACCTCATGATTTGTGTATGATTGAGGGATGGAGAAGTACTTTTGAACTGCAAAGTTCATTAGCATCATCCCTTCTGAAGGCCACACTACACAAGAAGGATCGCAACTCTCAACAGAAACAGGCCTCTACAATAACCAAAAGGAAAAGAGTAAAAGGCCACCTGTGGGTTCTGATTAAAAGGGGTAAAACTCTTTAGTGTATAGATGTGAAGGCTGAGAGGGCTGTGATTGAGGCATCCAATTAGTTATCAAGGCTTCTCCATTCTACCTCTGCAAGTATCTATTTTTCAATCTCTTATTTCATTCTCACTTCCACTGATCTTGTCCAGTTCCCATTAAACAACGCCCTCCCTCAGTGTGCTTCAGCCAGTCCATCCCCCACACTGACCCTGTTCAGGCAGCTCCCTCCTCCGATGCCCCTTAGCATCTCTTTCCCTCCCACAGAACCAAGGACTTGACTTGAGCTCAGCATCAGACCTATTGTAATAGATTCTCAGGCAGCTCCAAACGAAGAACACATGGCTATGTTCACATTTAGGTAAAAGAGAAATAACTTCCTCCCACCTCAAGTGAGCTCTTATGACAACGAATTCTCATTATATAATAAAGTGGGGATCAACTGCTTTTCTTCTCACTCTTTACTTCCCTGGGTTAATCCCAGGTCATTTCACTTACTTTACGTTTGCAACCATTTACTTTCTTTCTGTCTACTTCCCTTGCTCACATCTCCTTCAAAGACAAATTTCAACTTAGTTTAAACAAACAAACAAACAAACAAACAAAAAACAGCAAAACTTGCTTTTATCAACCTCATGAGGATAATTGCAAGAAAAAAATGAGGTAAGCTGTTGGAATATCTTTTTATTTATTTTTATTTTAATATATTTTATTGATTTTTTTACAGAGAGGAAGGGAGAGGGATAGAGAGTTAGAAACATCGATGAGAGAGAAGCATCGATCAGCTGCCTCCTGCACACCTCCTACTGGGGATGTGCAGGCAACCAAGGTACATGCCCTTGACAGGAATCGAACCTGGGACCTTTCAGTCCGCAGGCCGACGCTCCATCCACTGAGCCAAACCGGCTAGGGCTATCTTTTTATTTTTAAGAAGAAATACAATTTGCTCTTTTTTGCTGTATTATAAAATTCTTCCTCATGTTTTGATTTATATTAAATTTTTAAAAATGTAAATGATGATTGCTAGTTTGCCTTGAGGCTGCTCTCTAATACCAGAAACCTTTAAATCATATAGTCTTTATTTTCTGAGATGTACTATGAAGCAGGAACTCTTCTAGGTGCTGGGATACCTATTTAACAAGACAAACCAGTCCCCCTAGAAATTTGTATTCCATGCAGTAGACAGACTATATAATTAAATATTTTAGCAGGTGTTAATAAGTGTTATATAGAAAAGAAAGCCCGCGTGGCTTAGTGGTTGAGAGTCCACCTATGAACCAGGAGGTCAAGGTTTGATTCCAGGTCAGGGCACATGCCTGGGTTACAAGCTCAATTCCTAGTGTGAAGTATGCAGGAGGCAGCCGATTAATGATTTTCTCTCATCATTGATGTTTCTCTCTCTCTCTCCCTTTCCCTTCCTCTCTGCAATCAATAAAAATCTATTTAAAAAAAAAATAGAAGAAAGCCAGCTATTAAGTAGAAAATGTCAGAAGAATGGAACACTTTCATAGAGAGTTCAGAGAAGATCTTTCTGGAATGCTGTCATGAGTTGAGACACAAAATTTGAGATCAGCTGAGCCATCCAAAGGTCTTAGAGACAGACATTCTAGGCAGAGGGAACGAAATAGTATCGGGCCTCTGAGACCTGAAGGAGCTTGGCAAGATGGAGGAACTTGAGGGTTACTGGGCTGAAGAGATGTCGAGGGAGAAGAGAGCATTGGATCAGGTTGAAGAGGCATCCAGGGGCCACATTAGACAGGCCTTACAAGCCATGACAAGAAGTTTGCATTTCATTCTGAGAACAAAGGGAAGCCCTTGTGAAAATAAGCAAATTGTTAAAACAATTTTAAAAAGTTCCTCAACATGACAGAATTGGGGCGGGAAGTGTTTACTCAGCATATTACCCAGAAAACTTTGCCCCAATTTCTTTACAGATATATCTTTCTCTCTCTAAAGTTTTCTTCTCTTGAGTGACTAAAATCTTAATCTTCCTCTCTATCCCTCTCTCAACAAGAGTGAAACTGTTTAGTTGCCTCCCCCTTTCACAACTTCCTTTTTGACATTTAGAGCTCCTATCCTCAGCCCTTCTTGCTGAGTATAATCCCTTATAAGTGTAGTTTCTCTTCTCTACTCCTCCTCTCCCAATGCGAATCTTCACACTCTTCAAAAAAAGAAAAATTCTGGTGAGTGAAATTCTTCTATTCTGCACACTGTCTACATATTTAAACTTTGCAGTCATCTGCCAAAGACACGCATTATTTATCTGTACATCCAGGAGTACTTCCTATTCAGTGTCTTATGACCCTCCTCCTCAAGGGATTTTTCTCAAGGGCCTCTAGAGATGGTTCCAGGTTAGACATGGCCATTTATTTTGAAACTCCGTCCATCAGTTCTAGGACACCCACCCCCTAAGTTTCCTGTCCAAGTCAGTCATTAAAATGTATTGCCTCTCTGTCATCTATTACCCTCCAAGTTCATCTCCTTTGTTTCTGCACAGTTATACTCAGTCATGCCTTGATCTGCACATAGGTCACCCTCTGACTTGCAACTACCCATATAGGTCCTTTTCTGTTCTTATTGCTTTTCTTGAGACTCTGTCTCTTTTTCTTTCAAATCCCACACCCACAATTTTGGGAAAGAAAAATAAGAAGTCATTCTTTTTTAATATATTTTTATTTATTTCAATAAAGAAGGGAGAGAGAGATAGACACATCAATGATGAGAGAGAATCATTGATTGGCTGCCTCCTGCACGCCCCCTACTGGGGATTGAGCCCGTAAACCTGTATGTACCCCTGACTGGAATCAAACCCAGGACCCTTCAGTCTGCAGGCCAACACTCTTTCCACTGAATCAAACCAGCTAGGGCAAGAGGTTATTCTTAAAAAAAAAAAAGTCATTCTTGTTTGTGGCTCATTGCTATTAAAAAAACTCAATGTAATTTAAATAAGGATAGACCATCTACTGAAAAATAAGGACCACAATAATTAGAATTACAAGTTATTCTTAAAACACCATTGTGCTCTTAAAATATTTTAGCATGAGCTGTCTGTTTTGATTCAAACTCACACAGAGGCTCTTGAAAATTTGCCCACAAGTCCAGGGGCCATGACTCAGATTTACAGCAATGAAAATGTACATGAATCTTCTCACTTAGGGGTGACCAAGCTGTGGAGAAGTGATGAATGCCAAGCCAACTTACAAGAAACTAATTTACAAACCAGAATGCTGATTCATTAAATGAAATAGAAGATGGATCTGGTAAGATAACTGGCATCGACCATTTCAATGGGGCACCCCCTCTTAATGAATAAGTCCACTGAAGAGACTAACTTGCAGATGAGAAGAATTTTTGGTACAGAGAATTAAAAGGAATGTTAAAGGGCATTCCTTCAAACTCAGATTGCTCAGCCAATTTATTTCTCTCCACTCTGGGGGTCTTATAGTTTGAGAGTCTGGGAGCTGACATTGCCAGTTCTTACCCTTCAGCTGACTTTTATCTCTTCTCCATTCAAACCATACCCTTTGTCTGAGGATAACAAAGCCCAGTATTGTTAGAAAGGTTTAGGTCAAAGTTTATTTTGCACTCATATCATATGGTCTCCTGTGGTTTTAGGACATAAACTAGAGAATCCAGTAAGGATATTTGGGAAGCACCTTACAATAACCAGCTGCCTTTTATACAAACCATTTTATAGTGAGTTATTTCGAGAGATGAATAACCATGTCTGTTTCAGCTTAATGCTTATTAGCTTTAATTTTCAAGAGGTGATAGGTTTTCCCATTCAGTTTAGTAACTACTTCCTGAGCCATCCTCAAGAGCAAGAAAATTATCCAGAGGAAACATAAATGAACAAGTTAGCCCTCTATAGATGCTTCAGAAAGGTTCAAGCACAAGAAAACAAAAGGTGCAAAAAGTATGGTACAGAATAAGAAATCACATAAGAGAATCTGTTCCAGAAAATAAGGCAATCATATATTTGAGTGTGACTATTGGTGGCTTTTGAGCTCGACCTTCTAGGGCACAAGGAGTTTGCCAAGAGGCTGCTCTGAGCAGTTGAAGAGATCTGGGCTGTAAGCCACAGCATAGAATGAGAAAAGTCCCAGGCACATTTACAGAAAAATGATGGCATGGAACCTCATTGAAGACTGCAAGAAGTACATGTAAAAGGCCTGATCTGTCAAGTTTATTATTATGGCTTTTAAAAATCTAACAAACAAACAAATATACAAAAAATCACCCATGAAAACCCTGTCCCTAATTGTAACCACAACTGGTTAAGTTAGCTGTTGTAGTTTTCTTTTCTGGATAACACTTGAATTTTAAAAGACAGGATAGTTTAAAAGAAATTATTGCCCAGCTGGTGTGGCTCAGTGGTTGAGCATAGACCTATGAACCAAGAAGTCATGGTTTGATTCCGGTCAGGGCACATGCCCAGGTTGCGGGCTCCATCCCCTTATCATTGATGTTTCCACCTCTCCCTCCCTCTCCCTTCCTCTTTGAAATCAATAAAAATATATTTTTTTCAAAACATAAATTATTCTGGCAATAAGGGTAAGATTTAATAATTAAATGATGTTAAGAGCAACTTAATTATAGCTGGTCATCAATTGCTGTTCTGTATTTAACCATTTGTTCCTGAGAATGTGTTCTTAGTAAAAAGGAAGCATGCAAAATTAACACAAATCCTTTAATTTCTGAACTTTGGGCAGTCCAGTTCATCTTTGGAGTACCTGGTTATATGTCAATTTCTATTATATGATTTCACTCAGAGGTGCTATCTTTTGCAGTATTGTTATTGCTGAGAAATCAATAGTTAATGAGAAGATAGTTTGAACTATATGATTGTTTTTAAATGCATTATTTTTAGTTAATTAAAAATGAATAACATTTTGTTTTTATCTGTGGCATTTAAAAATGGAAAGGAACCTCACTACTTTAAAGACCTTATGACTTCTTTTCTGAGTCCTCTCTCACCTCCTTCCAAATTTTTGAGGGGAAAAAAATGTCTTTCTGGATTCACATAAATTACCCCTGAAATGTTTCTATAGTTAGTGACAGCTGTCCTCCACTTACTTCCAGGAGGAAACCTCTAGTCACACACTGCTCAGGTTCTTTCACTGACTAGAGCAGCTTCCAACAAGGAGAAGAATGATGTGACATTATCAAAGACATTCTGTGGCTTTTACTTTATTCTTTCTTTGAATAACACATACTAGTACCTAAACGCTGAGGGGAGTGGAGATGGAGTGAAAAGAACTGAGTGAATTTAACCTGTGGACAGAGATACTTTCTAAGATGAAGTACAAAAGTTGTTGATAAGATAGGAGCCACTTAAAGGATAAATATTGCATATGATACATATATATGTTTATTTTAATTCTTTCTTGATTCAGTTCAAAGTAAAAGTGCAGAAATATTGAAGAATATTATTCTCCCTAGACATTAGAATTGGCAAGCCACCGAGGACAGGATTGTGAGCAAGTCTGGTTTTGAAGTCAGATGGCCTTGTTTTAATACCAACTGCCTTTATAGCTGTTACTTTGGGCATGTGACTTACTTCTCTAACATTAGATTAATTTTCACACCTATTTTAATCGGAATAGTAATACTTTCACTACTATCCAATAGGAATAGTAATACTTTCCTGGTATTATAGTCATGATTAAATTAATGGTGTGAATAATTTATTTATATATATATATATATATATATATATATATATATATATATATATATCTCACATTATATATAAAATAATTTATATATAAAATAATTTATATATATATATCTCACATTAGCACAATGCCTGGCACAGAAATGATCAAGTAATCTTATATAATAAAAGGCTAATATGCAAATTGTCCCCTCGACCGGGAGTTTGACCAGGGTGTAGGGCCAGCCTGTCAACCACCCCTGGCCCTTCCCCCTGTCTGGCCCCACCCCCAATCACCCCCCCAACCCTGATTGAGGGCGGGGCCAGCCCGCCAACCTCCTGCATCCCCTCCCCTCAGCCAGCCCGGCCCTATTGGCCCCGATCCAGGAGGGCCGGCCGGACCCCACCCATGCACGAATTCGTGCACCAGGCCTCTAGTAAATTATATTTATTATTAAAATGAGAAGTATTGTTTCTTTATAGCATCTACTTATTCTGTTTGTATGCCTATTTTTAAAAATATGTCTTTGTACACAATAGGACACCCATGGCTATTACAGAAACACAATGTAAACACATGTTTCACCTGCCCTGAGAAGAAATAGTAAGAGAGGTATTGCGGGACTAGTATCCAAACCATTGAATCATGAAGACAGTATTGGTACAGGAGATTTCTATCTAGCGAATTTATCTCTGTAGGAGGAAATTCTCACACATTATTTCTTTTAGTGAGAGGAATGGTAAGCATCTAATGGACTTTACTCACAGTAGCACAGATAGTATTTGTATGTGCACATGCACAAGCACAGTACCTACATTTAAGCTCATAAACACATGGGATGGGAGAGAGATTGGTTGATTAATTTTTATATATTTAAATATACCCCCTTGTATTCAGATTGCACTTAGTGGGAATCTGACAGTTATTTTAAATATATTTAGGTTATTTAAACTTTATGTAAAGATTCTGGGTCTATAAGTCAACTCACTAAGTTTCTGATGTGAATTGTTTATTTATATAAGGATATTAGAGAGAATGTGAAGTCTTAAGACATATGTTTTTAAAACCCCTTTATACAGGGTAACTAATACTATAATTGCATGGGGGGGGTTAAAGGTAGGTTGAGAACTGAGCTCTTAAAGCAATATCTTCTTAGATCAGATTTTTGGTGTTTTCAGCACACATTTGACTACCCAAATGTTAATGTGTTTAATTATTCCTGCAACCACCATATTATTTACCTATGCTTCCTGATCAATTAGAAAATTAAAGCACATAGTACAATGTCTGTCCCACATAATTGCACAGAAAGTGGTAGCTATTATAATTTAATTACCTTGCACTGTATCTGGCTCTCTCAGTTTTCTACCATCAGTGTGATTTTCTTACTGCCACTACTTCTACAAGGCAATTTTCAGTCTTTTCTGGGTCACAGGGCCCTTGGGAATTTCATGAAAGTTAGGTATCCTCTCTTAAAGGAAAGTGCATGTACCTATATAGATACAACATGCATGATTTCCATACATATTTTAGAAGGATTACCTAATTCATGAATTTAGTCTCTGGACACCAGGTTAAGAACTGGCACTGGTTCAGAAACTCCTCTTTCCTAAAAAATAGATATATATATATATATATAGAGAGAGAGAGAGAGATCCTCTTGATGAGGCTGTGGAGAAAAGGGAACCCTTGCACACAGTTGGTGAGGATGTAAATTGGTGCAGCACTATGGAAAACAGCATGGAGGTTCCTAAAAAAATTAAGTATATCACTACCATATGATCCAGCTATTCCACTTCCATGTATTTATTTGAATAATACAAAAACACCAATCCAAAAAAATCTGTACCCCATATTCATTGCAGCATTATTCACAATAGCCAAGAAATAGAAACAACCTGAGTGTCCATCAACAGGTGAATGGATAAAGAAGATGTGAAGAAACTCAGAGAAATAGAGTAGAATGGTGTTTGCCATGGGCTAGGTGGGTGGGGGAAATGGGGAGATGTTGGGTAAAGGACACAAACTTTCAGCTATAGGATGAATAAATTCTGGGGGATCTAATGTCATGGTGACTATAATTAACAACAGTTTATTTTGTACTTGAAATTTTTATGCTATAAACATCTATAGACACAAGCAGTGGACCTTCCCCAACGCCATGCGAGTCTATAGCCACAAACCTCACATATCAACTCTGGTCGCCCAATTTTAAAATCAGACTTGTTAGTGACATCTCTGGGTTTGTAAAGAAAATTATGGTAACTTAAATTCGTAACTATTCCAGTGCATATGGAAGAAATGCGAATGGTTTCTGTTTTGGATGCGTGGCAGTTAACTGGTTAAAAGAGTAGAACTAAAAGTTATCACCACACACACACACACACAAAAATATGGTAGTTATGTAAGGGGATGGAGGAGTTAATTAACCTTATGGTAACCATTTTACAATATATGTGTATAACAAATAATGTTGTATACCTTAAACTTACACAATGCTGTATATCAATAATATCTCAATAAAGCTGCAAACACACATATATACATGGGGGAAGTAGGTTTACAATTGTTCACATGGAAAATAATACAATAACAAATAATAATATAAGATTAAACTTAGTTTCATGTACTCACAACTGCCATATACTAGTATACATGGCACACAGTAAAAACTTCCTCAAAGGTTTAAATACTACTGAAAACATGAAAGGAAATGCATAATAATAATAATAATAATAATAAATCAAACCATATGTCTATACCATTTATATTTATTCATCTATCTATCATATTATAAGCAAGCCATTGCTGAAATAAATTATTATCAATGTCAAGATCCTAAACACTGTTGCTTCTTTTTAAGGAAAATCTAACTTTTAGGTATAGATTATGTTTTCTTCATCTTCCTTCTATCAAGAATAAATTGCATTTCTCTGATGATTAGTGAAGTTGAGCATCCCTTCATATGTCCATTGCCATCTCTATGTCTTCTTGGGAGAGGTGTCTATTCAAGTCCTTTGCCCATTTTTAATTGGATTGTTTGTGTTTTTTAGTATTGAGTTTTATGAGTTCTGTATACATTTTGGATATTGACCCCTTATCAGAAATACCTGTGTGTTCTGTCAAAAAATGAAAATCTTTATGATATATATATATATATATATATATATATATATATATGAATCTGTTATACTAGTATACCTACTGGTGCTCCAAATGTGGCTTTGCAAAGCTTTGAATCTAAGAGGAGTACCAGAAATACCCTGCTACTAGAAGAATTTACAGTCTAGTTAGAAAATATGCCACTAGGGTCATATGGATAAAAACAGTACACAGTGTGAGATAAAGTGATTTGCACATCATAAGAGTTGCTTGGTTATTAAACATTCACATTCACAGCTAGTACCTCTGAACCCTTATTTTTTAAAATTTGGCCTCTACCCAGATCCTGGAACCACATGTGCCTTGGTGGTGGTGGTGTGTGTGTGGTGGTGGCGGGGATTAAGAATAGAAAAAAAATACACATACATACAAGAAAAGATTTATTACATTGAAACATATGAAATTGCCACTCTCTAGGTCTGAAATAGCAAAATTCCAGCCATTTCATAGGGCTCATGTTAACATAAGACAACTTGATCTAGGATCTATTGCCCTAGGTGAGTTACTCTTTTGTTCCTCTTCTAACCTTGATCTTGGACATTTTGTGCTGCAGCAACAGCCACTCCCGATCATGAATTAGTCCCTAAAATCAATATGCCTCCAGACCTCCACAATACTAATTGTTTAATCTGGAGCTTGGTCATTGCCCGGGCATTTTTTGGTTTTGCTTTTGTTTTTATTCTCACCGAAGGTTATTTTTTCCATTGATTTCTAGAGAGAGAGTAGAAGGGAGAGAGGGGAGAGAGAGAGAGAAAGAGAACCATTGACATGAGAGAGACACATCAATTGGTTGCCTCCCGCAGACGCTCCTACTGGAACTGGGGGACCTACAACCTCGGTATGTGTCCTTGATCCTTTGCTCCACAGGCCACACTCTAACCACTGAGCAGACTGGCCAGGGTGCCTGGGCATTTTTTATCTACCTACTCTTCTCTCCAGACTTACACGACCCTGAGAATGAGTGCTTTCTTAAATTTTGTTCCCTAGGTACCTTGTTTGCCTCATCCTAGTCCCAGCCCTGCACAACATCACACTTGATCATCAAACCAGAGCTGTCTGAATTCAGCCATCAAATTTAATTGAAAAGTTTTCACTCTTTTTAAATTGAATTTATTGGGTGACACTGGTTAATAAAAGTATATAGGTTTCAGGTGTACAATTTTATGATGCATCATCTGTACATTGTATTGTGTTCACCAACTCAAGTCAAGTGATCTTTGATCTTCTGTCACCATTCACCCTCTCCCTCCCGACCCCCCTTTCCCTCTGGTAATCACCATACTGTTGTCTGTGTCTATGAGGTGTTTTTGTTGTTGTTGTTGTTGTTGTTTTGTTTTGCTTAATCCCTTCACCTTCTCACTCTTAACTAGATATTTTTCACCTTAATCATATTCTCTCCTCTCATGCATTAGACACTATGAGTTACTCTGTTTTTCCAAAGGTTCCCTTTCATAAGCCATCATAAAGTAGTCACTTTTATTTTCTGTACACCTATGCTACTCTAACAAACCACCTCTTGGAGCTACCCAAGGCTTGGTCTCTCTTCTCCTCATTGAAATTCTCTCTTGGCAGTCTCATTCCAGAGCAGCTTTGACCACCAACTAAGCACCAATGGTTCTCTAAGCCATACCTCTAACCCAGACTTCTCTTCACTGCCATCTCAAGCTGAAGGTGCTACAAGGATCACAGGCACAACTGTTCCTTCTCTTCCAGTGTTTTTTTTTTTCTTTCTCAGTTGGTGACAGTTGAATTCCAAAGACAGAACTTTGGAATTCATCTCTGAATTCTTCCTTTCTCTTGCTTCCACATGATGAATTCTCTGCCCAGTTTCCTCTCTCTTTTTTAGCTAAAGCCTTCTTTAAACTATTCCTTCCTACCCAACTTTTCTATACTTGCAATGGAGATCACCAAAGGTTATTGAAATTTTCCTTTCACCTGACACCAGCATGAGAAACATCTAGAAACTGATGCTGTGCTAGCATGAATGATTTTTTGTATAGATTAGTATATAAAAATTTCCCATAAGAACATATTTTCTATATTGATTTTTATTATACATGTTAAAATTGAGATAAAATGGTTATGCCTTTAAACATTTTTGAACAGTGTTTCTTGAAGAAGTAAAGATATGCCATACACAGTGAGTCCAATTGCCATTGCTTTTTACTATAAAACACAATTGATAAAATGCTAACGCTGCTGGAATCAAATAAATGCTTACATAGAAAGGATTTCAAAAGACATTAAAGTGCCATTTAATATCTTATAAATTTATATTTAAAATACATTTGATGCACTTTTAAAAATAGATCTTTACTTTTAGAGCAGTTTTATGTTCACAACAAAATTGGGCAGAAAATACAGAGAGTTCCCATATACCCCCATCTCCTCACATGCATAATCTCCACCATTATCAACATCCCCCAACAGAGTGGTATATCTGTCACAATCAATGAACCTATATTAACACATCATATTCATCCAAGCTCCATAGTTTACATTAGGTTCATGCTTGGTACTATATACTCTTTGGGACTGCAAAAACGTATAATGACATATAACACCATTATAGTATCATATAGTTTTAGTGCCTCAAAAATACTCTAAATACTCTGGGTTCGACCAGTTCATCCCTCCTTCCATCTAACACCTGGCAGCCATTGATCATTTACTGTCTTCATAACTCTTTCTTTATCAAAATGTGCTGTAGTCGGAATCATATACACTGTAGCCTTTTCAGATTAGCTTCTTCCATTTAGTAATATGCATTTAAGTTCCCTCCGAGTTTTTTCATGACTTGATAGCTCATTCCTTTTAATGTGGAATGATACTACATTGTCTGGCTGTACCATCATCTATTTATTCACCTACTGAAGAATATCTTAGTTGCCTCCAAGCTTTGGCAATTATGAATAAAGATGCTATAAACATTCATGTGCAGGTTTTAGTGTGGGCATAAGTTTACAACTCACTTAACTAAATACCAAAGAGAGTGACTACTGGACGTATGGTAACAGTATATTTAGTTTTGTGAGAAATTTCCAAACTATCTTTGAAAGTGGCTGTACTATTTTGCATTTCCACCAGCAATGAATGAGTGTTCCTATTGTTCCACATCCTTGTCAGCATTTGGTGTCACTATTCTGAAGTTTGGCCATTCTAATAGATTTGTAGTGGTATCCAATTGTTGTTTAATGTGTATTTCCCTGATGACATATGATGTCAAGCGTATATTTTCATACATTTATTCGCCATCCAAATAGCTTCTTTGGTGAGGTATCTGTTAAACTCTGTGGCCCATTTGTTAATTGAGTTGGTTGTTGAATTTTAGGAGTTCTTTGTATATTTTGGAAAACGGTCTTTTGTCAAATGTATCTTCTGAAAGTATTTTTTTCCAGTCTTTGGCTTGTCTTTTCATGATCTTGACAGTGTCTTTCACAGAACAGAATTTTTAATTTTAATGGAGTCCAGCTCATTAATTCATTCTTTCATGGATTGAGCCTTTGATGTTGTTTCTAAAAAGTCATTGCCAACTCCAAATCATTTTTCCTATGTTAACCTCTGTGAGTTTTATAGGTTTGTGTTTTACATTTATGTCTATAATTCATTTTGAGTTAATTTTTGTGAAGGGTGTAAGGGTCATGTGTAGATTCGTTTTTTTGCATGTTGATGTCTAGTTGTTACAGCACCATTTTGAATTTATTGGGGTGACATTGGTTAACAAAATTATTCAGGTTTCAGGAATAAATTTTGTAATACATCATCTTTCTATTGTATTGTGTGTTTACCACCCCAAGTCAAGTCTCCTTCCTCCACCCTTTGTTCCCCCTTTACTTTCTTCTACCTCTGCACCTTCCTTCTGGCAGTCACCATACTATTGTCTGTATCCATGCATCTTTCTTTTTTTTCCTTTGTTAATCCCTTCACCTTTCTTACCCAGTCCCCTACCCCTCCTCTCTGACAGCTATCAGTCTGTTCTCTGTACCCATGAGTGTGTCTCCACCTCATTTGTTTGTTTATTTTGTTCATTAGACTCTATATATAAGCAAACTTATGTGGTACTTGCTTTCCTCTGACTGGCTTATTTTACTTGGCATAATATTCTCCTTGTGCACCCATCCATGCTGTCACAACTGGTAAGATTTCCTTCTTTTTTACAGCTGAGTAGTATTCCATGGTGTAAATGTACCACAGCTTTTTTATCCACTCATCTACTGATGGACACTTGGGCTGCTTCCAAATCTTGGCTATTGTAAATAATGCTGCAATGAACATAGGGGTGCATATATTTTTTCGAATTAGTGTTTCGGGTTTCTTTGGCTATATTCCCAGAAGTAGAATCGCTGGGTCATAAGGCAGTTTCACTTTTAATTTTTTGTTAATTCCATAAATCTTTTCAAGGTGGTTGCACCAATTTCACATTCCCACCAACAGTGCACAAGGATTTCCTTTTCTCTACATCTTCACCAACACTTGTTGTTTTTTGATTAATTGATGATAGCCATCTGACAGGTGTGAAGTGATATCTCATGTGGTTTTAATTTGCATTTTTCTGATGATTAGTGATGTTGAGCATCCTTTCATATGTTTCTTGACCATCTGTATGTCCTGTTTAGAGAAGTGTCTATTCAGGTCATTTCCCCATTTTGTAATTGGATTGTTTGTTTTTGGTGTTGAACTTTATAAGTTCCTAATAAATTTTGGATATTAAGCCCTTATTAGATATATTGGTGAATATGTTCTCTCATTCAATGGGTTGTCTTTTGATTTTGTTGATGATTTCCTTTGCTGTGCAAAAAGTTTTTAGTTTGACGTAGTCCTATTTATTTGTTTGTTTTTTGAGTTTTTTATTTAAAAATTTTTATGCTGACATTATTGTTGATGTCCCCCATTTCCCCCTCTTTGCCCACCTCCACTCACCCCCGTATCTCCATCCCATGGCCTTCACCACACTTTGTCCATGTCATGGTGCATGCATATATGTTCTTTAGCTAAACCCATCACTTTCTTTATCCATTCACTCCGATCCCTCTCCCCTCTGGCACCCGCCACATTGTTCCATGCTTCTGGTTCCATTTTGTTCATCAGTTCATTTTTCTTTCTTTCCCTTGCTCAAGGCAATATATCAGTGAAAACATTGCTATGAGAAATGTTCAAAATTTTGCTATGTTTTCTCCTAGGATTTTTATACTTTTTCAACTTACATTTAAGTTTTTAATCCATTTTGAGTTTATTATTGTGTATGGTGTAAGAGGGTGGCCTAGTTTCATTTTTTACATGTATCTGTTCAATTTTCCCAATACCATTTAGTGAATAGACTATCTTTATTCCATTGTATGCTTTTGACTCCTTGTCAAATATTAATTGACTATAAAGAAATGAGTTTATTTCCAGACTCTTTATTCTGTTCCATTGATTTTTATGTCTGTTTTAATGTCATGCTTATGCTGTTTTGATTACTATGGCCTTATAGTATAGTTTTATATGGGGTAGTGTGATTCCTCCAAGTTTGTTCCTTTTTCTCAAGATTGCTGAGGCTATTTGGGGTTTTTTGTGGTTCCACATTAATTTTGGGTATATTTGTTCTAGTTCTGTGAAATATGTCATTAGTATCTTGATAGGAATTTCATTAAATATATGGATTGCTTTAGGTAGTATGGACATTTTAATAATGTTAATTCAGGCAAAAAGAGGAAATAAATGTCATTTAAATTGGAAAGGGAGAAGTAACTATCATTATTAATAGATGACATTATATTATATAGAGAGAACACTAAAGATTCCACCAAAAAACTACTAGAACTGATAAATGAATTCAGTAAAGTAACAGGATACAAAACAAATATCCAGAAATCAGTTGCAGTTTTATGCACCAATAATCAACTATCAGAAAGGAAAACTAAGAAAACAATTCCATTTACAATTGTTTCAAAAAAATACCTAGGAATAAACTTAACTAATGTTGTAAAAGACCTGTACTTGGAAAATTATAAGCCACTGAAGAAAGAAATTGAAGAAGATACAAATAAATGGAAGTATATGTCATGTTCATGGATACAGCAACATTTTTTGAAACGACTATCTTTGCTCCATTGTAGTGCCTTTGCTCCTTTGTGTAAGATCAGTTGACTATACTTATGCGGGTTTGTTTCCAGGCTCTATTCTGTTCCATTGATCTATTTATCTATTTAATCCCTAATAGCATAATGCCTTAATTACTGTAGCTTTATAGTAATTCTTTTTAAAAAATATATTTTATTGATTTTTTTACAGAGAGGAAGGGAGGGGGATAGAGAGTTAGAAACATCGATGAGAGAGAAACATCGATTAGCTGCTTCCTGCACACCCCCTACTGGGGATGTGCCTGCAACCAAGGTATATGCCATTGACTGGAATCGAACCTGGGACCCTTGAGTATGCAGGCCGACGCTCTATTCACTGAGCCAAACCAGTTAGGGCTAATTCTTGATATCAGTTAGTGTCAGTCCTCCAACTTTGTTCTCTTTCAGTATTACATTGTATGTCTAATCTGTGCCTTTTGTCTGTACTTTTATAAACATTAGAATCACCTTGTTGATATCCAGAAAATAACTTGCTGAAATTCTGATTAGAATTGCATTGTCTATAGATCAAGTTGTGAAAAACTGAAATATTTGAAAATATTGAGTCTTTCTATTCATGAACATAGAATATCTCTCCATTTTTCAGTTCTTTAATTTCTCTCATCAGATTTTTGTAGTTTTCTCCTATGGATCTTATACGTATATATTTTGT
This sequence comes from Myotis lucifugus, assembly GCF_000147115.1. Classification (NCBI taxonomy): domain Eukaryota; kingdom Metazoa; phylum Chordata; class Mammalia; order Chiroptera; family Vespertilionidae; genus Myotis; species Myotis lucifugus. The sequence goes on from NW_005871068.1 coordinate 7,285,226, forward strand.
CATATTTGTACCTAAATATTTTATTTTGAGGTGTGATGATATAACTGGTATTGAGTTTTTAATTATAGATCCACTCTTTCATTACTGTTATATTAGAAAGCAATTGGCTTTTGTGTATCTGCCTTGTATCCATCAACCTTTCTTTAATCACTAATTAGTTCCAGGGTTGGATGTTTGGGTGTTTTGTTTTGTTTTTCTGTATATTCTTTCAGATTTTCTATGTAAACAATCATGTCATCTGTGAACATAGTTTTATGTCTTCCAAATATGTATATCTTTTATTTCATTTTCTTGACTTATTGCATTAGCTAGGACTTCCAGTGCCATGTTGAAAGGAAGTCATAAGAGGAAACATCCTTATCTTGTTTCTGATCTTATTGGGAAAGCTTTGAGTTTTGTACCATCAAGTATGATGTTAGCTTTAGGTTTTTGTAAAGGTTATTTATCAAAATGAGGAAATTATCCTCAATTCCTAGCTTACTAAGTGCTTTTATCTACACTAATAAAAGAGAAACATGCAAATTAACCATCACTCTGTCACTCCATCACTCTGCCACTCCGCTACACCCACCAGCCAATCAGAGCGACTATGCAAATTAACCCAACAAAGATGGCAGTTAATTTGCATATGCAGGCACAGAGTGAAGACTGAAGATGACTGAAGATGGCAGTGGCCACGGAGCTGGAGTGAGCAGGAGGCTTGGGTTGCTCCCGGCAACAGAGGAAGCCAAGCTTCCAGCAGGCCCTGTACACAGCTCAAGGAGGGGCTGGGGGCCTGAGTCGCAGGGGCCTGGGTCGCCAGGGGCGACCCAGGCTTTCCAGCCCATCCTGGGCTTCTGCTGGAGGAGCTGAAAGAAAAAGGAGGGGCTGGGAAACAGCCAAGAGCGGAGAAGCCAAGCCTTCGCTGCTGGCGCCCGGACCAAAGGCCTGGGTCCCGAGTGCCAGAGGAAAACCCGGTGCCAGCAGCCAGGGAAAAGAAAGCCCTATTGCGCAAATCTTCATGCAACAGGCCATTAGTCATAAATGGATATGAATTATTTTTAAAATATATTTTTATTGATTTCAGAGAGGAAGGGAGAGGGAGAGATAGAAGCATCAATGATGAGAATAATTGATTGGCTGCCTCCTGCAAGCCCCCTCTGAAGAATGAGCCCACAACCTGGGCATGTGCCCTTGATCAGAATCAAACCTGAGACCCTTCAGTCCACAGGCTGATGCTCTATCCACTGAGCCAAACCAGCTAGGGCTAGATATTGAATTTTGTCAAATGCTTTTCTGCATCTATTGATATAACTATATGATTTTTCTTTTGTTAGTATGTTGATATGATTGTTTACATTAATTGACTTTCAAATGTTGAAACAGCTTTGCACACCTGGTATAAATCCCACTTGGTCATGGTGTATAATTATGTTTTTTATTTAATGTACTTTTAATAGATTTGGGAACTGAATTGAAGACCTTTTCTTAAAATAAGCATAAGTGAGAGTGTCAGTATGTAAGGAGTGAGGACTGAAAAATGGTAGAAGATAAGTTTAAATCTTAATAATTATGATATTTTTTGAACTAGAGTTTTAACAAAGAAAATTGAAAAACCTTGATTGTATGAAATATATAATTATTACTAGAGGCCCGGTGCACAAAAATTTGTGCACTCAGGGGGGGTCCCTCAGCCCAGCCTGTGCCCTCTCGCAGTATGGGACCCCTCAGGGGATGGCCATCGGCTGGCTTAGGCCCGCTCCCTGGGGGATTGGACTTAAGCTGGAAGTCAGACATCCCTCTGGCAGCCTGGGAGCCCTCGGGGGATGTCCACTTGCCAGCAGGGAGCAGGCCTAAGTTGCAGTCGGACATCCTTAATGCTGCTGAGGAGGCAGGAGAGGCTCCCACCACCACCGCTGTATGGGCAGCCATCAGCCTGGCTTGTGGCTGAGCAGAGCTCCCCCTGTAGGAGAGCACTCAGGGGGGTCTGATTGAGCATCTGCCCCCTGGTGGTCAGTGTGTGTCATAGTGACCAGTCATTCCCAGTTGTTCTGCTGTTAGGGTCAATTTGCATATTACCCTTTTATTATATAGGAGTGCCTGGCCAGCCTGGGTGAGGGGCTGATGGCTGTTTTCAGGCTGGCCACAGCCCCTTCAGTGTGGGGGTTCCCCCTGGGGTGCCTGGCCATCCTGGGTGAGGGGCTGATGGCTGTTTGCAGGCTGGCCACAGCCCCTTCAGTCTGGGGGGTCCTGCTGGGGTGCCTGGCCAGTCTGGGTGAGGGGCTGAGGGCCGTTTTCAGGCTGGCTAATCCCCACAGCGGGGATCCTCACCCCATGAGGGTGTGGCCAGCCTGGGTGAGGGGCTGATGGCTGTTTGCAGGCTGGCCACAACCCCCAGCCACCCAAGCTCCCAGGGGAGGCTGGCTGGAAGCAGGTATCTGGGATTTATTTGTCTTCTATAATTGAAACTTTGTTGCCATGAGTGGAGGCCACAGCCAGCTCAGGCAGGCGGGAAGCTTGGCTTCCTCCATCGCCTGGGCAACCAAGCCTCCTGCTTGCTCCAGCTCCGTGGCTGCTGGCCACCATCTTGGTTGGGTTAATTTGCATATAGTTGCTCTGATTGGCTGGTGGGCGTGGCTTAGAGCATAGTGAAGGTATGGCCAATTAGCATCTTTGTCTTTTATTAGTGTAGATTATATATTGAGAACTGTTTATTATTTATGACCAAAGATATCTCACAAAAGCTAGTAAGCATAACATTTTATGTCAAGTCAACCTGTCCAGTCAATGCTAAGTATTACTTAAGAAGTTACTAGGACTAGTGATGTGTAAAGGCACAGTATGTTGGTCTTATTTCGAAAGAGTTTATAATTTAGTAGTATAAATAAAACATACAAATACAACTATAACACTCTAACTGCAGATGGTGTGGGTTATACAAACCAGTCACAGAAAATTGTTATAACTTGCACAAAAATCACTAAGTCTCTTTCCTTAACTTGCCTTTGGAAATCGCTTTTGAAAACACTTTACACATTTTGTCCAAAATAGTATAGAAGAAAAAAGTATAAAGGAGTAGGAAGAGGAGAGAGTAATAAATTGTGGTTAAAAATTAAAGGCTTTGGCCCAGCCTCTATGGCTCAGTGGTTGAGCATCGACCCATGAACCAAGAGGTCACTGGTTTGATTACCATTTATGGCATATGCCTGGGTTGCAGGCTCAGTCCCCAGCAGGAGGCAGCCAATAGATGACGTTTTAGTCTCATGAATGTTTCTCTCTATCTTTCTCCCTTCCTCTCTCATAATCAATAAATATATTTTTAAAAAATTAAAGACTTTGTGTGGGAGTAAGGAATATATGGGAAATCTTTGTGCCTTATTAATTATTAGTATGCTGTCAATCTAAAACAGTTCTAAAAAAATAAAGTCTTTAAAAAAGATTATAGCTTTTTCAAAAGAACACTTTATCAAAGGCTTCTAGAGAGCTCAGGAGTTTATGTGAACCCAATGCTGCTCTTTTTAGGTGACAATGGATGTAAATAACTTCTGGGAAGTGCTCTTTTTTTATTTAATAGTGGAATAAAAAATAATGGTATGCTCAAATATTAAGGACTTGATGAGAAAATAAAGAAAATATATTATAGAATGAAGGGATTTGTTCCTTTTTCCTCTGCTTTCTCTTCATTCTAGGAAGAGATTCTCAATATTCAAGTCACTTGTGGAAGCTTTTAAAGATCCCTATTCTTGAGCTCCACCCCAGAGAAATTAAATTAAAATCTCTGGGGATGAAACACAGGCATTGGTATTTTAATAAACTCCTCAGGCAATTCTAAAATGCAGTCAGAGTGGAGAACCATGTCCCAACAGATCTGGAAAAGATATGCCAAGGAAGACTTTAACAAATAATTTTTAAATTAAAGTTATTGGAGTGACATTGATTAATAAGATTACAAAGAATTGGAGAGGAGATAAATATATGGCCTTCAGCTAATGTCACCTAACCAGGCCATGGGAAGATTGGTAGGACAATAGAAGCCAAAATAAGCAAGGATGGTCCCATATCTTTATCGGTAAAAATGAGTGTATTCTATTCGATAATTTCAAAAATTACAATTTGCTATAGCATTTTGAACCGACGCTGAAGCAATTTAGTGGGGGGGGGGGGAGTTTCCCTAGCTATTAAATTCCTGATGTATATTTTTTCTTCTATCCTGCATCTAAAATGTTCAGTCTTGGTCCACTAATAAATATACAATCACTGAAAGACACATTAAAGATCCAAGCATTTGGAAAGATGTTGAGCTTGGTATGTGGGCAGATGATTTCAAAAGCTCTTAGCTCTTGATATCAGTAAATGTATTATATGTTTCCTCCCTTATAAAATTCATGTATTATTTATTGCTTGTGTGGTACTTTTGGGTGTGTGAAGGCCCCTCTCACTTAGTCTCATTCTGTAAATGTTCCAGTTCCTTGGTGCACACGTAGGGAAGCTAGAGTTGGTTATAAAAACGTGATGGATGATGTAGGTGGCTGTATTCAGCTGTAAGCAATAAACGCTGAGCTCGGCAGAAAGTACGATAGGCAAAACGCAAGTGATTTACTAGCTATCTAAAGCACACGAAATTTGTAATGCATGAGACCCTTAGGCCCATCACTTATCTTCAGTAATGGGAAACAATATTTTGGTGAAAAATGACACATTTAATTTCAACTTTGTGTTGTAAAACAAAAAGACAGCCTAATTTTTGTTTTATTATTTTTTCATAAAGCATCCTTGCATCTTATTGGAAGTAAAAATGGTTTCTTAAGCAGAAACAGTAGAGCATGTTATAAACAATATCTGCTGGTAGACATTTATTATTGGCTGCATGTTTGTACATGGTTGAGGCTATCACAATGAGAAACTCAGAGTGCTGTGACGGACCCATTGTATTCTGATGGACTTTCAGAGAACGGAATCTAATAGTTTAGTGCTCTTTAAGTCAAATGTGTATCCAGGTGATTGCCATGGCTACATATGGAAAATGAGAACGGTCTTGGCATCCTCCAAAAAAAAGTTAAAAAAATAGTAAGAGAAAAAACATTTCCCACTGAACCAAGGGTAAGAAATGTAGTCACAAAAGATCATGAACTCAAATGCCAACTCTGTTGATAATATAGAGTGTGAATGCTATACACTTTCTGCATCTCAGTGTACCAGCTTGTGAAATACTGACCTATTTTTCAATTTCACTGTGAGAGATAAATAAAACCTTTTCCAGGGCACTTTGAAAATAGAATCTGCATTTCAAAATAAATGTAAAACAACAATAATGATGATGGAGTAGCGGACACGATGCAAATTTTAAATAGAGCAGAGTAACTTTCTAACTACAGGCTACATTTTATTCTAAGTGTAATTAGAAAGCGACCAGGTTCCTTTAATTAGAAAGTTAATTAGATTGTGACCTCTTTCCCCATCTTATTGTCTTGGACTGCAGGCAAATTACAAATCCCACTACCTATGTGAGGATAGCCCCCCAAAATAAGACTGGTTAAACATAAATATGATTAAAAGGAATAATTTTGGGACCTACAAGCCAGATAGGACCTTCATAGGATATGGAATGGATCTCCCATTAGAGAAAATTTTATCTGGTTAAATGAAGAAGATACTCTTCCAGACCAAGCCTATATATAAAGTTCCTAAATTGTGTTCTTCAGAATGCAGGTTGTCATACTTTAGCATACATGCATGTGAATCACCTAAAAGACTTATGAAAGCACAGACATCTGGGCTCACAAATAGAGCTTCTAATTCAATGAGTCTAGGGTGGGACTTAAGAATTCACATTTCTACCAAGTTTTCAGGTTATGCTGATACTGCTGTTCTAGAGATAGCACTTTGAGAACTATTGTCTTAAAATATTAATAGTTTAAGTCATAAGTTTGATTTTATTATCAAACTGGGGGCCCAGTGCACGAATTCGTGCACCTTAAAAGGAACTGTGGGCTGCAAGGCTGCGGTGAGCACAGTGGCTCTTCGAGTAGAACAAAATTAAGCAAGTTTCTTTACTCTGTGAGCCTTTTAAATGTTACTATACTTTGGGAATCTTCCAGAAGAAGGATATAGTATGCATTGTGCTCAGCTGGTGTGGCTCAGTGGGTGAGCATCAACCTATGAAACAGGAGGTCACGGTTCAATTCCCAGTCAGGGCACATGCCTGGGTTGTGAGCTCGATCCCCAGTATAGGATGTGCAGGAGGCAGCTGATCAATGATTCTCTCTCACCATTGATATTTCTATCTCTCCTTCTCCCTTCCTCTCTGAAATCAATAATAAATAAATATTTTTTAAAAATAAAGTATGAATTGCTCCTCAAATGCATTTTCCCTTTCCACCTGTTAGAGTGTCTATGATTTAAAATACTTAAGGATTGACAACATGACAGGCTGTATGTATTACTTAGTTTATGCTAAACTGTAGAGGTGGTGAGTTGCCCTTAGAGTAATAATTTTCAAAGATGTTCCCCATAAGCACTCTGACTCTCTCCTCAGAGCTATAGTCAGAGGTTTTGCTATTTTGCATATTATTGTTAAAATGGTTTGTTAATTAGCATTAATAGCAGAATGTTGGAATTTTTATGGGTGTAATTAGTGATTTTCCCATGTGTGTATTGGTTAAAATATTGTAGAGAAGCTTTCTACCCTTGTATGAAGAGGGTACACAAATCTAGTAAGACTTCATCATTTAAAGATGAAGAAATATGAGAAATGGTGTTCTAAATTTGATTGCTAATTCTGGAAACTTCTTGATTGTCTGGCTCCTATTACTCTAATAGTCAAATTCTTTCTCTAATATTATCATATTTGCCTCGGGTGAAATTTTCATGCAAAATGATATTGGATCATTTTAAAAGAGGTTTGTGACTTCATAGAGTTGACTAGCTGTTTTGTACTTGCTTGTTAATAAATGTCTAAAGATGAATTTTCTTTAAGATTTTCCCACATTGAAATCTAGAGGCAAAGCTCCTAGAGCAGTGGTTCTCAACCTGTGAGTCGCGACCCCTTTGGGGATCGAACGACCCTTTCACAGGGGTCACCTAAGACCATCGGAAAACACATATATAATTACATATTGTTTTTGTGATTAATCACTATGTTTTAATTATGTTCAATTTCTAACAATGAAAATATATCCTGCATATCATATATTTACATTATAATTCATAACAGTAGCAAAATTACAGTTATGAAGTAGCAATGAAAATAATTTTATGGTTGGGGGTCACCACAACATGAGGAACTGTATTAAAGGGTCGTGGCATTAGGAAGGTTGAGAACCACTGTCCTAGAGGAAGAGGCAAACCCTTCTCCACCTTTAGCCAGTAGCAGTTATGGATATCTACAAAAAAAGAACATAATAGTAGCGCAAGATGAGATTGCTTTAGGTCAGATCACAACACTGCCCCTGCTCCCCACTCCTTTGAGTCTTTGTGAAGCATTTCATGTGACCAGTGCTCTTCAAAAACACTTGGAGAGAAAATGTTGTGTGATTCTTTTCAACCTCTTAGAACACAGGAGGCCTATTTCGCAGAAGACCAAACAGCATTACTAAACTGGTCTGTAGCATCTCTTTTGTGTTGCATGTGAAAATTCCATGCAGAGAAAAATAGAAGCACAAGAATCCCATAGAAACAAATATGTGAAGAGGTAATGATTTCTTGTTTGTGTTCTTGGAAGCAGTTTCCTAGGGAAATAATAACTTGCAAAAAATAGTCAATTTGCCTCACTTGGTGGTATAAATTGTCTAGGAAAAACAAGTGCTCTAGAGCGGAAGTGGTTGGCTAAAAAAATTGTGCACATCAACAGTACTGAGAAATTCAGAGATATATTTTTAGGCTGTTCTTATTTTGCTTCATTGAAAGCAAGATGCTCACATTTACATAATCTCATTATTGAGTAAAATTAAGAAATCACATTCCCAGTATAAGGTTACATACAAAATAGGTGCTCAGTACATGTCTGTGTTTGCTTTGGAGTCATTCTTATTGAAGCACTGTTGTCATTGATATTTCAACTTATTATATGAGCTTAGAATATATTTTTAAAAACTGATATTTTGATGGTGCAATGGCCCTCATCTACAGTAGAGCTTGAGTGAGTATAATTTTAGGCCAGAATAAATGGAGAACACTCTGCTTTGGAGTTAGGTTTGAGTTAAATTGTTGGTTGCATCACTTATTAGCTCAGTTGAGTGAGGGAACACCTGGGAAAATTCCTTGATTTATTTAAGTTTCCATTTGATACAACCCCAAATGTGACTAATAAAACCTTACCCCATAAAATGGCTTATTCATTCATTCAACAATCATTTATTGACTACCTACATATAACAGGCACTGCTCCAGGACTGGGGGTGTAACAGGACAATCAATGAATGGGTCCTTGCTGCCTGTCACTACTTGAGCCAATTCAGCAGAGACAGGATTGAATCATTATGAGCGTTTATTCAAATATTGCCGGCAGTATGGGAGAGCAGCAGGTCATCCACAAAAATGCCCTCTGCACCCCATCATAAGCAGAATGCTTATATTGGGTAGGAGGACAAAGATTACTTGGGGAAGAAGGCAGAAGGGCAAATGGGCAGTTTACAGATATGCAAAAAGGGCTGGGGTCTTCAAAGGGCTTAGTGATATGCAAGGGCTGGAGATCTTCAAAGGGCTGGTGGCTCTGCTTTCTGCAGCACAGTTGTTCATCTTCCCATGACAATAGGTAGCTCCAAATGGGGAGGACAGGCTGCATTTCCAGGTGAGCTCCCAGGTCCCACGTGCAACTCCCAGCCAGGGTAGAAGTGCCTTCTTTGATCAGAATAAAGCAATCACGGTTAACAGAGTATGAGTAATATTTCTTACAATTCTAGCTGGTTCCCCAACATTCTCTTCCTGCCCCTATCGGGTACAGTGCTGAACAAGCATATTATCTACTGTCATGGAGCCCCATCAAGCCAAAATGACAGAAAAGACAACCTGAAAATATACTATATAATATCTGGGGATAATGAGCACCATGAAAAATAATGTCAGGATAAAGGGGCAAGAGAGATTAGTAATCAAGCACAGCCTTATGGTAAATGGACATCTGAGCAGACTTGAAGGAAGTGAGGTCTTTTGTGCTGCAAGAATAAAGTGAGGTAGAATGTATGTAAAACACATTGTGAAGTATCTGACATAGGATCAATATGCAGCAAATGGTATATTCTATTCTATTATGATCACTGCTACCAGCGTTATCATTGATGTTAACACCTTCTCATAAACACTTAACTCATGCCCATGTTTAGTAGACAAACCTGATGAAAGAATTCCTAACTAATCAAAGGCCCTCACAAATGAACTATCACTTAAGAGAGGGACCAGAATTCCTGATATCCCTGCAACAAAACTCTGATCACTGCTTTCGGTGAGGCCTTATTATGATCGTTGCAATAATTTGTGTTCCCAGGATTATTGATAGAGAAAATGTGTGTGATAGTAGTTATTAAAAATAATGTCAGGCCCTGACTGGTGTGGTACAGTGGTTAGAGTGTTAGCCTGCATACCCAAGGGTTGCAGGTTCAATTCCCAGTCAAGGTCACTTACCTAGGTTGCAACTTTGATACCCAGGTGCATGTGAAAGGCAACTAATTAATGTGTGTCTCACACCAATATTCTCTCTCTCTCTCTCTCTCTCTCTCTCTCTCTCTCTCTCCTCTTTGTCTCCATACCTTCCTCCTTCCCTTCCACTCTCTCTAAAAATCAATGGAGAAAATATACTCAGGTGAGGATTAACAACAAAATAATAATAATAATAATAATAATAATAATAATAATAAATGTCAAAAACCACCATCTATTACTACTTTTTATGCATCATGCAATGTGCTAAGTGCTTTATATTCATTATTTCTTTGAATTCTCCCAACAATTCTATAAAGTAGATATTTAGAATATTCTAAAATAATTTGCTCAGGATCAAGCAGACACCATAAGACCTGGGATTGGAGCCTGGAGTGGTTTGAAAACAATGCCCACACCCTTATTCACCACATGCACAATGTAAAATATATTGGCAAAAGAAAAGAAAATTATAACACTCTTGAAGTTGTATATATTTCAGTTGACATTATGGAATAAAAAACTGAACTTTTGCTCCTGACTTTGGAACTGACTCTTCTGTGGGGTGTTTTTTGTTGTTGTTGTTTATTTTCAAATGAAAAATATATTTTAATACCAATTAACAAACATAAAAATAAACTTTTAGAGAATATATGTGTGCACCTGGAACTTCCTAGAGATAACAATTTTTTTTTAATTCTAAGCACTGATAGAGTAAACAATGTACTTTGACTTTAAAAAATAATATAGTCTTCCCTGAAATCAATATTTACCCATCATCTCTCTACACAGTGTTGTAGGTCACAATCAAACTCCTAACTAGAACCATTCATACAATTCTAAATCATCACTAAGGCCTATTTAAGACAGAGATTTTGTAATTTAGGTGTTGTTTAAGAAAGCAAATACCTAACAATGACAGCTTATTAGATTTTTGAACTTTATTTAGCAGAATGACCTCTGGTAGCGCAAATACTATAAACTGATTTTGAATTATTATTCAGGGTGGCCTATGGCTGGCCATGAATAGACAGACAATTAGGTAGTGAATTTATTACACACACAAAATCCCTAGTGACCTACTGTTTTTCTTTCCCAGTGAAGTTTCTCAAAGCATAATCCTATCACTTTTGACTTGAATGAACTAGTCACTCTCTCCCAAGCTTAACTATAACATCACATGGAAGTTTAATTTTATTTTATTTGACCTTGAATAAGCTGGATTATAAAAAGGCAATACTATCTCCAATTCTAAACTTCAAGCATCTTGTAACTACTCCACCCAGCATGATTCCTCAGGAGAACTGTGAATTAAAAACAAAAATTGGTCAAATTTGCCACCTCTCATTTTATTGTCCTAGATATTTTGACATGTCTTTTTTTAAAATCAGTGCCTCTCAAACTTCAGTGCACCAAGTAGACAACTCTATGCATGGGAGAGAAACATGCAATAATAAGTACCAGACATTATCCTCTTTAGCTGGGCACCATGTTCTAATGCTTAACACAATTCCTGGCACATAGTTGGCACTCATATAGTGTTAGTTGTTTAAACCACTAACTGAGTGAATTAATGACTGCATCAACCATCCAACAAACAGAAAACAGGAAGTTCAGCTTTGACTTTCATTTGTTTAGAAATCAATTCAGGATCAGATAACAAATTGGAAAAAAGACTATATGTAGATATAGCATCAAATAATTAATGATTTACACTTTTTGGAAACTTACTTTTATCTTAACCTGACTTTCTGTAAACATCAAACTAAAGGAATGCTTAACTGGAAATTTCTGGTTCTCTTTGGGCAAAATCATTAGGGAGGAGAAGAGGTGATTGCATGTGTTTTTGGATCCTTTTCAACATCCAGGCTCCTAGAGTGTAAAATATGGGTTAGATTCCCATTCATTCTGTTGGAATTTCAGATTTCCCAAATTAAGTTCTTTCTATTTTCTCTTTATTCTCTCATCTTCATATACACAATTCATTTGGAAAGCATAACATGAGCACCACTTGAGGTAGAATATGGACAGGCCAAAGAAGCTACTGAAAACCTTCTTTTGATATAGTAATTTCTCACTCTGTGTACCAGCACCCAAGAGTTTATAATGTCTAGAATTTTAAAGTAGTAATTATAGTGTGACAACACAATGTTAAGTAATAATATACATTTCAAAATTTTCAAGTACACTTAGAATACATCAGTGCCCATTATTTGGTAGCTATGAGATTAATGTACAATCAAAAATATCCTTGGGCCCTAGCTGGCTTGGCTCAGTGGATAGAGTGTCAGCCTGTGGACTGAGGGGTCCCAGGTTCGATTCCGGCCAAGTGCACCTGCCTGGGTTATGGACTCGATCCCCAGTAGGAGGCATGCAGGAGGCAGGCGATCAATGATTTTCTCTCATCATTGATGTTTCTATCTCTCTCTCCCTCTCCCTTCCTCTCTGAAATCAATAAAGAAATATATTTTTAAAATATCCTTGGCATTTTAGTGTTATATTAATATTTCAAATACTATTGCATGTTAGGACATCAAAGGACCCACATTCCCACCTCCTACTGTAGGGAGACTTCAAGAAGGGGAGACACTGTCTTTTAGCTTCTTGAAGAGCCCTGGTGATGGTTAGTGCTATTGATAAGCAGCAAAATGGAGGTTACCAGATCTAACTCCATTGAGGTGAGACAAGGAGCACAAGGCCAAATCTTGTGAGCCATGGGCTTCATCAGAAGCTAAGAGTCTCAACATAAAACTCAAATAGACTCAGACTATTTAAAATAAGAATTAGGATAGTGACATGAGCTTCTTGCTATCATTCCCTCCCTCTTGTAAAATTTATTTTATTTCAAGGAGGGTTACAACCGCAACTGCTATTCTCTGGATAACCAGAGTGAGCATTATACATTATCAGTAAGGAACTATTAACTATTTGAGAATTGTTGGTTTAGCTGAACTTGAGAAAAAAGTAGAACTAGAGGCCCTCCGTGGCATAAGCAGCAGAAGTTACATAGGCAGAAATGAAAAAAATGGGGTGGAGGGTGGGCTTCCCTAAGTACAATAAAAAGTAGATTAGTATGGCTTCTTTGTCTTTCATTATGGAAAACTGATTTGGGAATGAGACAGTAGTGACATCAAGAAGGAGTGAGTGACAAGATGACAGCTACTCAGGGAAGTGTCTTAGAAGGTGGCCAGTCAGGATCAATTCTGGAACAAGACTAGTGAAAGATATTCACCATGGTGAATGGACATGGCTCAATGGTAGATTGGATAATGTAAGCAAATGATAGAGTGGTATAAAACATTATTCAAAGTCAAGGAATACAACTATTGCCAGTGACAGAGAGACAGATAAATAAGAGGGAAAATGTATAAGAGTTTTTAAATGATTATTTTCAGTTTCTACACTATTTCTTCTGCTTTGGAGTCTCCCATCTTACCACATCTGGGGAGCAAAGATGATCCCACCTAGAAGATCCTGACTGAGGCTCAGAGTACCAAGGCTGCTATGGCCCCTCCCATTCAATGGAAGGCTTAACATTAGTTATGGGATATAGGATGCAGATGTTGAACTGACAAATCTACTCTCCCTCCTAAGGCCTCTCAAGTCACAAATCCAATAGACTCCGTGTGTTCCACTTCACAGGAAACCTCTTCCACCTCCTTTCCTGTTATCCTGGTTTATATTTATCACCAGAGGCTCAATGCACGAAACTTGTGCAAGAGTAGGCCTTCCTTCCCCGGCTGCCAGCACCAGCTTCCTTCTGGGATCCGGGCTTCCCTCCAGCCGCCAGCAGGCACCTGGGACCTGGGCTTCCCTCACAACCCCGGCTTTGTCCGGAAGGTTGTTTGGAAGGACGTCCAGTCTAATTAGCATATTATGCTTTTATTATTATAGACTAGAAGCCCGGTGCACGAAATTTGTGCACTCGGGGGGGGGGGTGTCCCTCAGCCTGGCCTGCACCCTCTCACAGTCCGGGAGCCCTCGGGGGGAGCAGGCCTAAACTGGCAGTTGGACATCCTTAGCGCTGCCATGGAGGTAGGAGAGGCTCCTGCCACTGCTGCTGTGCTCACCAGCTGTGAACCCAACTTCTGGCTGAGCGGTGCTCCCCCTATGGGATCAGGCCAAAACTGGCTCTCCAACATCCCCCGAGGGGTCCCGGATTGTGAGAGGGCACAGGCCAGGCCAAGGGACCCCACCAGTGCACAATTGGGGCTGGGGAGAGACGTGGGAGGTTGCCCAGCCCATCTTGGTCAGTCCCGATCGGCTGGAACCCAGCATCAAGCTAACCTACCAGTTGGTGGTCAGTGCACATCATAGCGACTGGTTGACTGGTCGACTATCTGCCACCTGGTGGTCAGTGCATGCCATAGCGAGCAGTTGAGCAACCTTAACATATCATTAGCATATTATACTTTGATTGGTTGCATGGCCAACTGGGCGACTGGACACTTAGCATATTAGGCTTTTATTATATAGGATAATTTCCTATAGACAGAGCCCTTCCTTCTCCTTGTGTTCTGATGGTGGTGCTACATTATAGATTGTTCTCCTGATGACAACCTTATGCTTAACTGGTTCTCCAGGAATCATAGCATATATTTTTTAGTACTCTGTCTCATTCATGTGGTCAAAATCCACTATCTCACTTTGGATTCTTCCTGTTGATCAATGCCAAGCATAGGAGCAAATTGTGGCTTGAAAAAAATGTTCTTAGAAACTATGTCTTGCATTCTGACTATCTGTCTATAAGTATGCCTCAGTCTCCAGGCCATTTTCCCTAGCTTCTGCCTCATTCTACAGAGCTGCTATTGTTTCGTAATAGTTACAACCTACTATGTGTAAGACTATATGCAGTACTCCCTGCTGTGGACTTTGCATAGATTATCTCATGTAATCTTCATGACTAACCTGAAAAGTAGATATTACTACTTATTTGTGAAGATGACTTATTTGTGAGTTTTCCAAATATTAAATAATATCACATATAATGCAGGAAATAGATAACACAGCCCAGACTTAAAGTGGGGTCTGTTTGAATTCAAGGCTTGCCTTTTCCAGTGTGCTACAGCAAAATATGGATGGGAAAGGTATTAGGAGACCGTTTCCTGCCTGTCGCCACCAGTTCAGGCTGAACCATGAGAGTTCGTATCTCAGATTTAGGACCATTATATTATCCTCTTTAATTTAAAAATTACTAAGAGATATCTATAGCTTGTTATTCTATAAGCAAGAAGAAAGTGAGAAAAGAATGAGTACAACCAGAATACTAGAAACATGGATTGGAAATTTGTCTACATTCAGGTTTCAATAGATTCCTATTGCTGCTGTAACAAATGACCACACACTTAGAGGCTTAAAACAGCACAAATGTGTCATCTTAAATTTCAATAGGTCAGAAGTGTGACATGGGTCTCATTGGGATAAGATCAAGGTGTCAGCAGGGCTGAATTCATTTTGAAAACTCAAGGGGAGACTCAGGTTCCTTGCCTTTTCTAGCTTCTAGAACAGCCATGGGCAAACTACGGCCCGCGGGCTGGACCCGGCCCGTTTGAAATGAATAAAACTAAAAAAAAAAAAAAGACCGTACCCTTTTATGTAATGATGTTTACTTTGAATTTATATTAGTTCACACAAACACTCCATCCATGCTTTTGTTCCGGCCCTCCGGTCCAGTTTAAGAACCCATTGTGGCCCTCGAGTCAAAAAGTTTGCCCACCCCTGTTCTATAAGCTGCCTACATTCCTTGACATGTGGCCCCTTTCTCCATCTTCAAAGCTAGCAACAACTCATCACTATGACCCCTCTCCCTTCATTGTATCTCTCTGTAACCACAGCAATAAAGATTCTTTGCCTTTAAGGACTCGTGTGATTAGAATGAGCCCACTAGAATAATTTCCCATCTCAAGGAACATAACCTTTACACATCTGAAAAGTCCCTTTTGCCATGTTAGGTAGTATATTAATAGGTTCTGGGGGTTAGAATGTGGCCATCTTTGGGGAGCCATTTTCTTCTTTCCTCAAATATGTTTTCTGTACCAGTGAAAGCAGATGAGAGTCTCATATCCAATATCAACCAGAGTCATTTTGATACACAACACAGCCATCTAAATAACAAGGAAGTCCTCTGAGGCACTGTAGACAGTGATCCTCCATCTTTAGAACTATATATTTTACCTGTGTGGTGGCAATATTGTCTTGTCTCAAAGTGACGGTGACCTCTACACCTTGCTAGATAATGCCACACACCCCATTTCAGCCCATCTAACCATTAGAAGGGGAACTTCTTTTTCTTTCCATTGAAGTAAAGGGATTCCTGTCATTTCTGCTTTTTCTCCATAGGTATCTGATTTTGTGGTATTTTGAAATATATACCATTTTCTAAGTGATTACAGTTGACATTTTTCTTCCTAGCCAGTTTCTTCTCATTTGGACAATCATAGGCTAAAACAAGAACACATATCAAGCACTGTTTCTTCTACAGGTTGGATCTATAAAAGAATGAGTATTGATAGTGTCTTTGTAGCCACTTCTCAGGTTCACAAGTTATCCATTTGACCTGTGTGAATCAGTTCTTTTCTAGCTATCCATTATATTAATTCAGTGTATCCTAAATTTTTTCAGAGCAGGAGGAATATTATGTCAGGTAGCTTTTCAGCACTAAACCTATAAATAGCCTGCCTTATATAAGAAGGAAATTGTAGCAAGTGCTGGGTTATCTGTTGTCAGAAAGCACCTAGCGTGTCTTGCCTGTAAATTATCTTTCACCATTTCTTTTTCTGACTGAGTAAGTAGTTGTCAGATTCAGCTAACAATCTCTCCTTTTTGCCTCATAGAACTGATTTCCCGGGACTGACTCCCATGTGCCTACATAGAACAGCCCAACATTATTTCAGACACTCAAACTAGGTCAGAGTGAATTCAGGGCCTTTATCACAAAATACTCATCTCAGTTGTATATTACTATCAACATCAGAATTCTAGTTCTACTTCATATTGGCTGAGAGAGCAGAGTTTCTAATTTCAAATAAAGGATGGAAGAATGGAAAAGTAACAATATGGAACAGCATGTATACTTATTTCTCCTTCCTTTCTTTTTCCCAATAATTGTCCTGGCTGGTGTGTCTCAGTTGGTTGGAGCGTTGACCCGAGATATGAAAGGTTGTGGATTCAATTGCCAGTCAGGGCAGGCTGCATCTGGTCCTCAGCTGGGGCACATAAAAAAAAAGCAACCAATCTCTCTCTCTCTCTCTCTCTCTCTCTCTCTCTCTCTCTCTCTCTCTCTTCCTCTTTCTAATATATATATATTAGAATTCAGGTGAGGATTTTTTTAAAAAGCTATTTCTCTGACCACTGTTTCACTTTTCACTCCCCCCATTAATTTGCTTCCAATTGAATGTGATTTTGATCTCAATGTTGCAGGTTTGTGGCGCTCATATTCCCCTTAGGATTCCCTCAGTTGGGTGGATTCTTTGAATTACCCTTGGCTGGTAAAACCTTGGTTACTCCTGTCTGTGAATTTTACTGCCTAGGTGACAATTCCCTATTCTAAACCCCTAGCCAAGTGGAATTACACTCCCACCCAGGCCACTCATAGACCCTCCCTCTCCCTGCTATTTCCAACAAGCCAATGAAGTGTTCATCAATGTTTGTATTTTTGTGGAAAATATATGCCCTAAGATGGTTTAAGTCTATTCTTTAAAATAAGAAAAGTATTCTTTATTATATTCATTCATTCTAAGACTTTCTGCCTCCCACCTTCATCTCTTCAGCCACCCAAAATGATAATGTGCAACTTCCAAATTTTCTTCCACAAGTTCACGCTTTGTTAACTGGACCACATCAAATTATATTAGCATTCCTGGGATCCTTGAAGTGATCTTCGGGAAATCACAGTGCAAATAGATATTATAAAATAAAGGTGCTTACATAAGAGGAATGATTGCTTGCCAACCACTTATAGATTCAGATTGAAAACAAATGCTCACAAATTTCAACTCTAGCTTTTACTAAAAAGTACATTCCATTGCTTCCTTCATAATAGGCTAATGATACACTTTGGCAAATCATTTTAAAAGACTCTTCTGACAACATACTAGTAAACAGTGAAATATATCCTGCTGAGATAGATGCTTTGAGTATCTTATGGATACAAATTTCCACCCTCCAAAAATTTCTCATTAGCATTTATCTTTGACTTAGGGTGGTTAATTTTAAATGTAACTGGCTCTTTTGATAAAATGCATTCCTTTTACTTTTTTTCTTTCTGTTAAAGAAAATACAATTTTAAGGATTTTTTGTATGTTTGTTTTTGTAAATTGGTGTAATGGATACAACACTTACCACCCCCTACTTTCCTAACACACACATAGTTTTTAAATTCCCAATTCTTAAAAAATTATCTGGTCAAATTCTTGTTTACATGGTCTGAATGTGTTGGACATACTGCCTCCCAGTGGTGTGAATCAGTTCTTTTCTAGCTATCTCTTATTGCCCCTAGAGTGATTTCTAGAAAGCCATCTATGATATAATCATTTCATAACAGTTAAATAATCAGAAAACTGGCTATTTCAGAAATATTGGCAAATTGCCTTATAAAAGCATACATTTAAGGAAACTGTGTAGATTTTAAGACACTACAACCTCTGTCATCAAGCGATCTGAGTGCTTTCTTCATCAGCTTACTCTGAGGTTCTTGTTACCAAAATTAATTCTAGAACCTGCTACAGACTTACCAAACCAGAGTCTTTGAGAATGAGGCCAGGAAAAGGAATCTGCTCTAGTGATGTTCGTGCACACTAAAGTTGAAGAACCACTGAGCTCAGAGCCATTCGAAATCCAGTTTGAGAGGGTCTAGAATCCTACAAGAGGCAATCACAACAGGTGATCTGAAAAATTCCTAGCCCCAAATCTGTAAGTTTCTTGTCCCTGGAAAAGGGGCAGGAAATGATAGTGGGAAAAACTTCGAAGGAAATGTGTGGTGATCTCTAGTATGGATATGATCTGATACTTTTATTAGGTCAAGGAAGAAGGGAATGCTAGAGAAAGCAGATACTGACCAACTACAGTTCAGAGCTACTTCTGCCCTCTTTGGCTATATAATTGTGTGACTTAGACAACTTAAGTAACTTTGATGATCAATATTTGGATACTAATATGTACCATGGTGCTGTTGTAAAGATTAAATGACTGGTGTAATGGTCCCAGCACAATAGTAGACATGTAGTAGGCCCCCACGTATTAGTTAACTTTCTTCCTGGTGCTATCACTACTACTCAAAAGGAGACTTTAAAACTTCAACAGAGTTCTGATGGCAGAGTCAGAAGTTTCTTTAGGTGCTGTCTCTAGGTCATCATATAGAGATATAATTTGTTTGCCAAAAAGTGTAGTCTTCTGTACACTTCAAAAAGTGAACACCAGTGTGCCTAATCCAATAGCAGCCATACTAGTCTAGTATTTGCCAACTTCAGGGTGGGATATCTCTTAAAAGTTCCCAAGGATTCAGTCACATAAATGAAAAAGACTGCACCTAAGAAGTAAGCTGTACAGAGAAGACTCTCCTACAGTCCTTATGTTTACTTTCAGGAAGGAGAAAATGTTAGGAGAGACAAGAGCAAACAATCCTAGAAAATGGTGGTAAAGGAGAATCTATATATATAAAAGCCTAAGCTGCCACCTTCCGACTATTTGCCTGGTAGCTAGGACATGCAATGACCACCAGGAGGCAGATTCTCCAACTAGTAGAAGAGAGAGCCCGATTCCTCAGGGAATCGGCCATGGGTTAGGTTGCTGCTGGGGCACTATCAGCCCCAAATCTGCTTCGCCCACACCCCAGACCCAGAGAGGAGGGAACCCGAGTCCAGGGTGCATCACCCGAGAACTGCCCTCTTGCAATTCGGGACTCCTCGGGGGATGTCGGAGAGCAGGTTTTGGCCTGATCCCCACAGGCCAGGCCGAGGGACCCCACTGGTGCACAAATCCGTGCACCAGGCCTTTAGTAAGTAGGATAAAAGAGACTAAAAAAATAAATGGAGCACAGAGGAGCTAAATAGACTAACAACTCGTGATAAATGCTCTTCGTATTTTGACTCCTGATTCTTGAATCAGAATCCTCCTCTAACAAATTACTAAATATGTTTTAGCACCCTCTATGAACAGAGGAATGTAATAGACCGAATGACCCAGAAATAAACAAGACCCACCTCTGCCTTCTAGTATTTTGCAGAATAACAGGAAACCTCAACAAATTTGGCATCAAAAATGGGTAGTTCTAATCAGGAAAAAATAAGCTTATCTCAATGTACTTAGTCTAAGAAGAAACAACCCCATACTTCTTGATAAAAATAAATGTGGTTTAATTGCTCAAAGATATCCCAGGCCACAGATTATCACAGTAAATAATTGTACACACATCTCTTTGCAAATCACAAAGCAGCCTACTTCAATCACCTTAGCTGCCTTTCCAAATCACCACAGAGGGAGACTTTTAATCATTTCAACAGCCAGAGCCCCAGCTTTGTTCTCAGATAATGCTGGAAGGTTTCTGACATCTGTGCTATCTGTACCACTACACTTTTTGGCTTTAAATTTGCAGGAGTTTTGTTTGTTTGTTTGTTTGTTGTTTGGTCCATGTTATCGTATTCCAGGAATAAAATAGGCCTGTAAATCAATGCCACAGGCACAAACTATGCATATATTCTCCTCTTCAAATTTGCTAGGTTGGGACTACATAGTGGCTGGAGGTATTGCCTGCATCTGTCTTTCATTCTTAATATGAGCAAAATGAGTGGAGATTGACTTTTATAGATGCCTTCTTAAATTGAAGATCTGAAATGAGCCCTAGTTGTACTGCTAACAGTATGGAACCACTTGGTGAGCATCATTGCTGAAGAATAAGCATTCCATCTTGTTTATCCCTAGGAAAGATGACAAATTATGGACATAACGCAAATAGTCACATTTGCAGAATAACAGGAAAGGGTCACAACACAAATATAAAGCACAAAATAAATAATTGAATCTTTTTCATCACTACATTTTTACTAAGATTCTACTGAAATGAGTAATTAACAAATTATTATCTTAATCTAGAAAAGCGATACAATCACTATATAATCACTAAGAAGACATTAGTGATTCAGATAAACAAACAGGTGTTTGCATGTTCAAACACATTCTTATCTCAGGAATCTGATTCATTGATCTGTAAAATGAGTAGTATACAGGCTAATTGGCGAGTTCTTGCAGTGATAAATGTCTAATGTGAGTCCAAGTTAGCTCTGATTTTCAAAATTATTTAAACAGAAGCCAAACTGTTTTAATAATTTGTGAATACATTTTTACACCTTAGAGTTTTGGCTTAAGGCTTAGACCAAAACAATCATGGAAGAAACACAAGCATCTAGTTCTGAATCTCTTTGACTTATATGAGAATGTCAGATCTGAGAGGACAGGCATTTTTGTTGATTATTGATCACCAATCTATCCACAGTGCCTAAAAGAGTGCCTGGCACATAGTGGACTATTAGTGAATTTTCCTGAAACAAACAAATGAATAAAAGTCATGTTTCAAAATAATTTCTCTGTCAGAATTATCATCATTGGTCAAGCCAGGTAGTAGACATAGAAATCTTTCTTGAGAGTAATAACCACAGGAAGATACAATACTGAAAGCTATCATGAGGAAGGCATGGATTAAGGTGTCTCCTGTTACCCTGTCTCATAATGAGCTCTACACAACCATAAGCCCAACCAACTAGAAAATTGGGACAGTCATTGCCTCGGTCATTTCTCTTGCAACTTTCACCCATTGTTGCCTAATAACACAATTCAGGGAGAACTCCTTCCTATTTTTCCTCTTCTTCACTTTGCTTTATTAGGAACTATTTACATCCAGTCCTCACCTACAGTGTTTATATCCCTTTGAGAGGATTACATTTGTTGTTTTTGTAACTTCGTTTTTTCAGTTGATGCATGAACAGAATCTGAGGCGCTGATATGAAGAAAATTGGGGTAAATTATTTGAATCCACCCTCTTTTCCAAGCCCATTATTTAACTTTTCAGATTCTTAATGAGGCCGAAGGAAATTTCAGATGTCTTTGTGACAATGAGGAGAACTCTGAAATCATCATCCTTGGTTTTGTGTTATCTAAAATCATGATCCTTTTTATTTTTATTAACTAAACTAGAGACCTGTTGCACGAAGAGATTCATGCAATAGGCCTTCCCTTCCCTTGGCTGCTGGCACCAGTTTGCCTCTGGCACCCGGGACCCAGGCCTTCGCTCTGGCCGGGCTCCGGCTGGAGCCGTCCCTGGAGCCGTCAGACTTCGCTGCTCTGGCCCTGGAGCCATCAGGCTTCGCTCTGCCCCGCCACTTGGAGCCTACATATGCAAATTAATTACCATCTTTGTTGGGTTAATTTGCATACTTTCCTGATTGGCTGGTTAGCATAGCGAAGGCATGGTCAATTTACATGTTTGTCTATTATTAGGTAAGATACTGTAATAAGGTAAAATATTTTTCTCTTCTCTCTGAATGAAAGGCAAATGTGTTGTTTTTCTGTCAGTTTCTAGAATGTCACTTCTGAGAAATGGCATAAAAATGTATCAGTTACAGATGAGGACTTCTGTTTACCCTTTAGGTATTTTATCAGTGCTTTGATTTAATCTTTAAAACACCATTCATGTATTTTATATAGTTAAACATACACATACTATCTTCCTGGAAAATCCACTCTACAGTATTTACCATAAAAAAAGAAAACTTATGTTCCCACAAAAACCTGTACATGAATATTTATGACAGCATTATTTTTTTTTATTTTTATTTTTTTATTTTTCGCTATAAGTATTACAAAGGGTATTACATAAGTGTCCTTTCCCCCCCCCCACCCTTGACAAGCCCCTGCCCTCCCTTACCCCCCAGTGTCTTATGTCCATTAGTTATGGTTATATGGATGCATACAAGTCCTTCGGTTGATCTCTTACTCCCCTCCCTCCTGTCCCCCAACCCTTCCCACTGCAGTTCGACAATCAGTTTGAGGCAGCTCTGCCACTGTATTTATTATTGTTCGAAAGTTTGTAATGGTCTTAATTATCCACGAAAGAGTGAGATCATGTGGTATTTTTCCTTCATTGACTGGCTTGTTTCACTTAGCATAATGCTCTCCAGTTCCATCCATGCTGTTGCAAATGGTAAGAGTTCCTTCTTTTTAACAGCAGCATAGTATTCCATCGTGTAGATGTACCACAGTTTTCTAATCCATTCATCTACTGATGGGCACTTAGGCTGTTTCCAGATCTTAGCTATGGTGAATTGTGCTGCTATGAACATCTGGGTGCATATATCCTTTCTGATTGGTGTTTCTGGTTTCTTGGGATATATTCCTAGAAGTGGGATCACCGGGTCAAATGGGAGTTCCATTTCCAATTTTTTGAGGAACCTCCATACTGCCTTCCATAGTGGTTGCACCAGTCTGCATTCCCACCAGCAGTGCACAGGTGTTCCTTTTTCTCCACATCCTCTCCAGCAAGCTGTATTACAAAGCCACTGTTCTCAAAACTGCCTGGTACTGGCACAAGAACAGACATATAGATCAGTGGAATAGAATAGAGAGTCCAGAAATTAGCCCGAACCAATATGCTCAATTAATTTTTGACAAAGGAGGCATGAACATACAATGGAGCCAAGATAGTCTCTTCAATAAATGGTGTTGGGAAAATTGGACAGATATATGCAAGAAAATGAAACTAGACCACCAACTTACACCATACACAAGAATAAACTCAAAATGGATAAAGGACTTAAATGTACGACAGGAAACCATAAAAATTCTAGAAGAATACAAAGGCAACAAAATCTCAGACATATGCCAAAACAATTTCTTATGACAGCATTATTTATAATAGCCCAAAACTGTAAGCAGCCTAAATGGCCTCCAATGGGTAACTGCATAAATAAACAGTGATGTATCCACACAATAGAATACTATACAACAGTAAAAAGGAGAAAACTATTTTTTAAATGTGTTTTTATTTTATTTCAGACAGGAGAAAGGAGAGGGAGAGAGGGATAGAAACATTATGATGATGTGGTACATCTACACAATGGAATACTATGCTGCTGTAAAAAAGAAGGAATTCTTACCATTTACAACAGCATGGATGGAACTGGAGAGCATTATGCTAAGTGAAATAAGCCAGTCAGTGAAGGAAAAGTACCACATGATCTCTCTCATTTATGGATAATAAAGAACTTTATAAACTGATGAACAAAAATAGATACAGAGGCAGAGAAGCATCGAACAGACTGTCGAACGACAGCGGGAAGGCTGAGGAGGGTTAGGGGGCAGGGGGAGGTAAGAAATCAACTGAAGGACTTGTATGCATGCACATAAGCATAACCAATGGGCGCAAGACACTGGGAGGGGGGTGAGGGCATGTGCTGGGGGGTAGGGGAGGCTTGGGGAAGGTCAATTGGGGAAAAAAAGGAGACATATGTACTACTATTTGTAATACTTTAAACAATAAAATAAAATAAAATAAAATAAAATAAAATAAAAATAAGAAACATTAATGATGAGAGAGAATCATTGATCAGCTGCCTCCTACACAACCTCCTACACAACCCCTACCAGGAATCAAGACTGCAACTCAGGCATGTGCCCTGACCGAGAATCGAACCATGACCTCCTGGTTCATAGGTTGATGCTCAACCATTGAGCTACACCATCCAGGCAGGAGCAAACTATTGATACACAAACAAACTTGGATAGATCTCATTTAATATACTGAGTGAAAGAGTCCAGTCTCAAAAGGTCACATATTGTATGATTCTATTTATATGGCATTCTGGAAAAGGCAAACTATAGTTATGAGAACAGAGTAATAGTTTCCTGGGATTAAGAATAGAAGAAGAATGGCATTCCAAAAGGATAGTACAGGGGAGATTTGGGGGTGATGGGACTCTTCTGTAACCTATTTATGGTGGTGGTCACATCCTATCTAATAAAAGAGGTATTATGCAAATTGACCATCACTCCAACACACAAGATGCCCCCCCCATGTGGACACACGATGGCCACCACAAGATGGCCAGCAGGGGAGGGCAGTTGTGGGTGATCAGGCCAGCAGGGGAGGGCAGTTAGGGGTGACTGGACCGGCAGAGGAGGACAGTTGTGGGTAACCAGGCCTGCAGGGGAGGACAGTTGTGGGGGGACCAGGCCTGCAGGGGAGGGCAGTTGGGGGGGGAACCAGGCCTGCAGGGGAGGGCAGTTGGGAGTGTCTGGGCCAGCAGGGGAGGGCAGTTGGGGGGACCAGGCCTACAGGGGAGGGCAGGTAGGGGTGACCAGGCTGGCAGGGGAGGTCAGGTAGGTACAATCGGGCCAACAGGTGAAGGCAGTTAGGGGTGACCAGGCTGACAAGGGAGGAAAGTTAGGGG
>NW_005871068.1:7310374-7451264 GCF_000147115.1 Myotis lucifugus
GGGGAGGGCAGTTGGGGCCGCCCAGGCCCGCAAGGGATGGACTTTAGGGGGCCACCAGCCCACCGGGGTAGGGCGTTTGGGGGTGACCGGCCCAGAAGGGGAGGGCAGTTTAGGGGTGCCAGGCTAGCAAGGGAGGGCAGTTAGGGGTGACTGGGCCCAGCAGAGGGGGGCAGTTGGGGGGTGACCCGGCCCAGCAGGGGAAGGGGCAGTTTAAGGGGAAATTGGGCTGGCAGGGGAGCAGTTAGGCATCGATCAGGCTGGGCAGAGGAGTGGTTTAGGGTGGGTGATCCAGGTTAGCAGGGCAGAAGCAGGTAGGGGCAATCAGGCAGGCAGGCAGGCGAGCGGTTGGGAGCCAGCAGTTCTGGATTGTGAGAGGGATCCCAGATTGGAGAGGGTGCAGGCTGGGCTGAGGGACACATATCCCTGTGCACAAATTTCGTGCACTGGGCCTCTAATCCAATATAATAAAAGGCTAATATGCAAATTGACTGAATGGCAGAACAACTGGTTGCTATGATGTGCACAGACCAGCGGGATCAGACGCTCAATGCAGGAGTTGCCCCCTGGTGGTCAGTAAGCTCCCACAGGGGGAGCGCCGCTCAGCCAGAAGCCAGGCTCCAGGCTTGTGAGTGCAGCAGTGGTGATAGGACCCTCTCCCGCCTCTGCGGCAGCACTAAGGATGTCCATGGGGAGTGAGCCTAAGCCGGCAGTTGGACATCCCCCATGGGCTCCCAGACTTCGAGAAGGCACAGGCTGGACTGAGGGACCCCCCCTCCACCGAGTGCATGATTTTAGTGCACCGGGCCTCTAGTATATCTATAAACGTGTTAACACATATAGAACTGTACCAAAAGGAAACAAGTCAATTTCATAGTATGAGAATTTAAAAAGTAAATTTTTAAAAGTAATTTTTTTAAAATAAAGAGTCATAATGTGTTTTATAGCTCTACACCCATAGAGAGATACCTGAAAGGGTATTCACCAAAATGGTATTATGTGCATGGAAGGTCTTCAGAATCAGGATATATTCTGGTATTATTTGAAAGTATCTATTTCCTTTTTAAAAATATTGTGAAATAAGTTTATTTATTATTTTTTTAAATATATTTTATTGATTTTTTACAGAGAGGAAGGGAGAGAGAGAGTTAGAAACATCGATGAGAGAGAAACATCGATCAGCTGCCTCCTGCACATCTCCTACTGGGGATGTGCCTGCAACCCAGGTACATGCCTTTGACCGGAATCGAACCTGGGACCTTTCAGTCCACAAGCCGACGCTCTATCCACTGAGCCAAACCGATTTTGGCAAGTTTATTTTTATTTAGGAATGGCAGGTGCTTTTTTGTTTGTTTGTTTAATTTATGTGCTTATTGCTTTTGTTACAGTTTCCTATGATCATTAATAATTATTTTTATACAATATTTTTCTAACATTAATACTATTTGTGTATAGTAAGTGTTATATTGCTTCCTGCCAAACTTGGAAACCAAGATGACAAGTGCCATAAGTGCTAAAAATATATAAAATTAATAGTTTCATGCCTAAGAGCCTCTTTTTGCACATGAGATTAGTACACCACTCTTAGTTTCATTTTGTAGTATGATTTGCCTCTTCAAAGCTGGAATGGCTGATATGCCTGTAATAAATTTAGAAAATTAGGTTATTACTATAATGAAGTTTTCAAAACTTCACCCATTCAAAAATTTTAGCCATATTGTTTGCAATAAAGCAAATAGAAATACAGGCACTATCAATATTTCTATTCCATCCCTAAATTTATCCTCTTATGCCTTAAAAATGAATTTATGATATGATAGTACATATGCACACATGCATGAGCATCTAAAAAATGAATGAGTGCATACTTGTGTAGCCATATCTTTGTTCTACATTTTAATTTCAGAATATAGCTACCGTTTCTTACGTTAGAATTTCAGCAAAAGAAAATTAAATGGCCTTTAATTAAATTAATGATTTCCTTTTATTCCAGGGTGGGTTTGCAATGCATGTAATGTAACAAGTTTATTGGGTGTTTTCCGCTGAGATATATTAAAAGGAGTCCTTAAAATGATCATGAAGCATGGTTTCTAGAAGAACTATGTTCAATATGCAACTCAGATTAAACAAGAGTAATAAAAGACTGAGAGGTGAATGAACTGATATGTCCATCTCATGACAATATCTAAATATTTAATGTTTCTATTTTGTGTCACAAGTTAAACTTTAGCTAGAATAAAAAAATTCTTTCTGAGTAAAAGCAGTTGATTTAGCAGTTTTATGTATGAATCAAAGCTTTCAATCAACACTTTGTTCTGTCAGATTTCCCTTCTTATGGGAAATTCTATGCCTGATTCTTTTTTCTTTAAACATCATCGAAAATAATAATAATAAAAGAACACCAAATGTTTCTTTTTGTTGAAAGGGTTTTTAAAGAGACACCACACTAACCCTTTGCTGTTTTGTTTGGAAGTTACCTTTATAGAAAGGCTAATTTTATCCTGTAATCTACAATTAAAATTGCATGACTGTTTCACTATGAGTCATGATCACCAACAGGGTACATTGTGTGTAGCAGAGCTGACTTATTTTGAAGTCATCAGCTGAGGGCCAAGGAAAGAATATTCTGGAAATTGTATTCTGTCAAGACACAGGTAGGGCTTTTACAAGAAAATAAGAACATTGATTTGGCTATACCTGAGAATGAGAATGGAACGGAAACAAAGAGAAGGACAAATGAGTGGATTTAAAAACTGTGGTACAGCTACACAATGGAATACTATGCTGCTGTGAAAAAGAAGAAACTCTTACCATTTGCAACAGCATGGACAGACCTGGAGAGCATTGTGCTAAGTGAAATAATCCAGTCAGAGAAAGATAAATATCACATGATCTCACTCATTTATGGAATATAATGAACAAAATAAACTGATGAACAAAAATAGAGCCAGAGTAATAGAAGCATTGAACAGACCATCCAACCTAAGAGGGAAGGCGGGGGCGGAGGTGGGTAAGAAACCAACTAAAGGACTTGTCTGCATGCATATGAGCATAACCAATGGACACAGACAGTAGGGGGGGTGAGGGCATATGCTGGAGGGTGGGAGCAGCTGGGGAGAGGTCAATGGGGGGAAAAGGAGACTTATGTGATACTTTAAACAATAAAGAATTTAAAGAAAAAAAAAGAGAGAATGGCAAAAGTTTTAGCAAAAGGCAAAGCAATTGCTGAAAGCCTTGTTATAGCCAAATCAGTGTTCCATTCTCATTCTCAACTTTCAGAAATATCTGGTTAATATTATTAAAGACAGTAACATTTATTGATCAGAATTTAACATATCAATAATGTTTTCTTTTTATATGTATAAAGCAATGTGTGGGTAGGAAGAGGTCTGGCTGGGTTCAAATATTTACTCTGGTACCAGCTACTTGGTGACTCAATCAAATAATCTGAAACTCAGGGATCAAGGCTCTGAAATATCTACATACTATACTGTAAAAATAAGTGATCTCATAGAGGGGAACCCTTGCAAAAGTTACATGTTCTCTATTGATATATCTTATGTGTAGTAGAACTGATGGTAGACTGTTTCATTTATACAGCATTGATGACAGGTGGACTTAATTTTTTTTCTAAGCAGTTGAAGTTGCTTACCAAGAAATAGTTTGTCTAGGTACATGAAAAAAAAAATTAAACTAGACTACCAACTTACAACATACACAAGAATAAATTCAAAATGGATAAAAGACTTAATTGTAAGTCACAAAACCATAAAAATCCTAGAAGAAAATATAGGCAGTAACATCTCAGACATTTTCTGTAGGGGTATTTTCACCAATACATCTCCTAGGGCAAGAGAAACAAAGGAAAACATAAACAAATGGAAGTACATCAAACTAAAAAGCTTCTGCACAGCAAAATAAATCATCAACAAAATGAAAGGGAACCCACTGTATGGGAGAACACATTTGCCAATGATTCATCTGATAAGGGGTTAATATCCAATAATATATTGTTAAAAACCATATACAACTCAATACCAGGAAGACAAACCATCCAATTTTAAAAATGGGCAAAGGACCTGAATAGACACTTCTCTAAAGAAAACATACAGACGGACAATATACATATGAAAAAAATTGTTCAAAATCACTAATCATCAGAGATGCAAATTAAAACAACAATGAGATATCACCTCACACCTGTCAGAATGGCTACCATCAATAAATCAACAAACAAGTGTTGGTAAGGATGTAGAGAAAAGGGAACTCTAGTATACTGCTGGTAGGAATTCAGACTGGTGTAGCCACTGTGGAAAATAGTATGGAATTTCCTCATAAAATTAAAAATGGAATGCCATTTAACCCAGTCATCCTACTTCTGGGAATATAGCCTAAGAATCCCAAAACCTAATCAGAAGGAATACATGCACCCCTATGTTCATAGCAGTGTTATTTACAATAGCCAAGATCTTTAAACAGCCCAAGTGCCATCAGCAGATAAGTGGATAAAAACCTAAGGTATATTTACACAGTGGAATACTACTTGGCCATAAAAAAGAAAGAACTCTCACTCTTTGCGACATCCTGGATGGACCTGGAGATTATTATGATGAGTGAAATAAGCCAGTCAGAGAAAGACAAATATCACATGATCTCACTTATATGTGGAATATAATGAAAAATAAACTGACAAACAAAATAGGATCAGAGGCATGGATACGGATCTCAGAGGGGAGAAGCGAGGGGGGGCGGGGGCTGGAAGAGATTAACCAAAGAACATACATACATATATGCATAGCCCATGGACACAGATAATAATGTGGTAAAGGCCTGGGGTAGGGCAGGGAATGGATGGAAGGGAGCAAAGAGGAGGAAAATGTGGGACATCTGTAATAGTGTCAACAATAAAAAACTAAAAAGAAAACAAGAAATAGTCTGACTATATCCATCGCATTTCTTTGACCTTGAATAATAAAATGTTGCTAAGTATATAAGGGTCATCCTGGTTTCATGAATACAAGTTTCTCTATGCTATGACACTTGCATTACTTCTGCTAACATGGTGACTTTCAGACATTATTGGGAAGCATTGTATGTGATATTGAGATAAAAAATCTGGGAATAGTCCTGGATTCAGATTTAGGGACTGTTTCTTTCTAGTTTGTAATCTTGGGCAAATTCTTTACCTCATCCGATCTTCAATAACTCTTATTTTATAAACTGGGATAACACTAGTACTAACATCAAGAGTTGTGAAGATAATACCCTTATCGACAGAAGTACCTTCCAAGACTCCCAGTGGATGCCTGAAATTGCATATAGTACCAAACCCTATATATCCTGTTTTTTCCTATACATACACACACTTTACAGCTTCTCTTTGGCATATCCAAATTGTCAGCAACTCAGAAGAGTGCACAATTTGAAATTCATGAATTGTTTATTTCTAGAATTTTTCACTTAATATTTTTTAAAACATGTTTTTGTTGATTTGAGAGAGTAAGGGAGAGGGAGAGAATGATAGAAACATCAATGATGAGAATCATCAATTGGCTGCCTCCTGCATGCCCCCTACTGAGAAATGAAGCCCACAACCTGAGCATGTGCCCTGATCTGGAATCGAAGCGTGACCTCCTGATTCATAGGTCAACGCTCAACCACTGAGCCATACCACCAGGCTTCATTTAATATTTTTAGGCTGCGGTTGACTACGGGTAACTGAAACTGCAGAAAGTGAAACTATGGATAAGGAAGGACTACTGTAACCTACATCAAGGGCCAACAAACATTTTTTGTAACAGACCAGATAGCAAATCGTTTAGGCTTTACAGATCATATCATATAGTGTCTTTCACAACTACTCCACTCTGTCTTTGAGGTGCAAAAGCTGATCTAGACAATATATAAATTAGTGAGCATGGCTCCAATAAAACTGGATTTAGCTCACGGACCCTAGATTGCTGACCACCCATCTACATTAATGCTTAGCATAGTTCTAAACATTAATTTTAATGTACATTAAAAGTATATTAATTCGGATTCCAGCATGCCAGAGGAAAGGGGGTTAGGGGCTAGGTAAGAAAAGTGAAAGGATTAAGCAAAGAAAAAAAGAAAGAAAGACTCCTGGACACAGACAAGAGTATGGCGATTGCCAGAGGGAAGTAGGGGTGGGGTGGTATAAGAGTGTAAAGCAGGGATAAATGGTGATGGAAGGAGACTTGACTTTGGGTGGTGAACACACCTTACCATATACAGATAATTTATATATATAAAACCCTAATATGTAAGTAGACCGAATGGCAGAATAATCAAACAACTGAACAACCATTTGCTATGACCTGCACTGACCACCAGGGGGCATGCACAGTACATGGCAGGCGTCAGCCGCAGTGGGATGGTGGAGCAGGTGAGTGGGGCGCCAGACCAAGGCGGGGTGCCAGTCGCTATCATTGGGGCAAGCCTCTGGTGGTTACTGAAAATTCTTTGCTCTTGTGCACCAAGGTCCTGCCCGGCACTTGCACCTGCTACCAGCGCTGGCCCCGCTCACATCTGCAGCTGGCACCGGAGCTGCTGCTTGCACTTGCTTCTGGCACCTGGCACTGGTCCCGATCACTCGGCACTGTCAGTGGGTGCAAGCAAGGGCTGGCACTGTCAGTGCATGGGAGCATCAGCAGCGGGAGCGGGGCTGCCGGAAGATAGAGGACTGGGGAGCCATGGCAGGAGGGGCTGGCCAGGGATGGGGAGGATGGGCCAAGACCCACCCCTATGCCCACCACAGCCTCACAGCCCACAGTTCCTTTCAAGGTGCACGGATTTGTGCACTGGGCCCCTAGTTTATTATAAAATTGTATACTTGAGCCGAAACCGGTTTGGCTCAGTGGATAGAGCGTCGGCTTGCGGACTGAAAGGTCCCAGGTTCGATTCCGGTCAAGGGCATGTACCTGGGTTGCGGGCACATCCCCAGTGGGGGATGTGCAGGAGGCAGCTGATCGATGTTTCTCTCTCATCGATGTTTCTAACTCTCTATCTCTCTCCCTTCCTCTCTGTAAAAAATCAATAAAATATATTAAAAAAAATTGTATACTTGAAACCTATATAATTTAATTAACTAATGTCACCCCAATAAAAAGTGTATTAATTCAGTGACATAAATTTAAACTTATTTGGTTATTCAAGAATATGTCATGGCCCAATAGTATTCCATTATGTATTTGTATCACAGCTTTTTTATCCACTCATCTACTGATGGGCACCTGGACTGCTTCCAACTCTTGGCTATTGTAAATAATGCTGCAATGAACATAGGGGCGCATACATTCTTTCAAATTAATGCTTTGTGTTTCTTTGAATCTATGCCCAGAAGTGGAACTGCTTGGTCATAAGGCAATTCCATTTGTAATTTTTTGAGGTGACTCCATACTGCTTTCCACAGTGATTGTACCAGTCTGCATCCCACCAACATAATACAATATATATAGATGATGTACTATAAAAACTAAAATCTATATAATTTTATTAACCAGTGTCACCCAATAAATTCAATAAAAATAAAAAGATAAAATAAAATTGAGATGGTAATATCAAAAAAGAATATACTCCAATCATATGGAGCCATACTCTATTTTTTAAAATATATTTTTATTGATTTCAGAGAGAAAGGGAGAGGGAAAGAGCAATAGGAACATAAATGATGACAGAATCATTGATCAACTGCCTCCTGCACACCCCACACTGAGGATCGAGCCCGCAACCCAGGCATGTGCCCTGACCGGGAATCGAACTGTGACTTCCTGGTTCATAGGTCGATGCTCAACCACTGAGCCACGCTGGCTGGGCCATACTCTATTATTTCAGAAATAGAAAATCACTAGATCATGAAGGAAAATATCATGTTTTGAAGATTTATGTTTTTGAGGACTTCTGCATTAGACTTTATTGCTCTGATGAGAAGGAATAATCATTAAACATTTGGCAGGCTTTTCAAATCAACTAAATAGACCAAGACGATAGCATATTGAAACAAAAGTCAGTTAGATGAAATTTTATGTAAGGTGGGGCCACATATTTATTCATTCTTCAAAGCACTTAATCCTTTGACTATCATTTCCTTCCCAAATGTGGGTAAACTTATGCACTTAGTAGAAGCCTAATGTTCTGAACTTGTAACATTATATTCTTGTTCCTTGTCTTCATAATGTAATAAAGCTGATTATATTCTTGTTTTATAATGTTCATCCTATTAGGATAGGGAAATTCATTGGCTACCCAGCACAGCCTTATGTTCATGTTCTCATCATTAGCACTGCTATAGCTATGGAGCTGTCAGCATATTCCGCCTAAATGCTGCTTTCAGGACTTTGCAATTCAGTCAGAAAAATTAGCTGCAGGGAGCAACTTGACATATGAAGTCCAGACTCAAGAGAAAAATTTTATTACATGTCTAACAGGGAGAGGGAAGTACGTTAGCCATTATAAAAAGCATAAATATCATTGTAGTGGACTTGCTCTGAATCTTTTTCTGTCTTGGCATAATTTAAGATTGCATTTGTATTCTGCCTCCTCCATGTCCCATGTATCCATGGAGAAACTATGGATTTCCAGTGTTAGATGACTTTACAAGTTCCCTTAAAGCTGCTGTTCTATTTAAGATTGGCCCAAAGCAGCTTTTTGGGTACCATTTGTCAATGGGAAAAGGAAATCTTAGCCTCTTACTATATATAGCTTTCTATGAATTCAAATTTCCAATCATTCTTCTGCCATAATAGAGCAACACAGGATATGACCTGCATCAAACTTCATGTTTTATGCTTAAGCTTCAGAACTGGCTTGTGTGGGCAAAGACTAATTTTTGATGCAAGATTGAATTAAGGAAGATTAATTAACATTTTCTAATTAAATACTGCATTGTGACCTCAATCTCATTATACTCTGCAACATTGATGAGATTGCTCTATCTTTATTTAAATAAATAAGATGGGCTATAGGATTGAGAGCTTGGACCGTAACCATCCCTTTCCTTCCTCAGCTGTCACCCTGTTTTTCAGAAACATTTTTAACCACTCATCTAATTGCAGGAACTTGGACAAAACACACATTTCTCATGGATGTTAAAAATTATACCTGATCTCATGATGGAGAGAGAATAGTGTTGTACCCATTTAATACATAATTCAATGTCATTCTATTCATTAGACACAAAGCCTATATTTTACTCCATTTAAGCTCATTTTCTATATAGAATATATTATGTAAACATATATCAAGTAATACATATATGTGATTTCCTCTGACCTTCATGTTATTCAATTTCATGGTTGGTGCACCATTCTCATCTCACATGGCCTGAGTATAGCACTCACCCTCCTCTTCTGTGATACTGCTTTTACCCTAACTTCCATGACACCTCTCCCTCTGGGTTTCTCTCCCACCTCATTTTCTTTTGATGATCACTCCTGTTTCCCCTGACCTCTTAGTATTGCAAAGCCCCGGGTCTTCTCTACTCTCATTCAGATGATTTCATCCCATCTATATCCCAGTGACTCCTACGTGTATATACCCAGTCCTGATAATTCTCTAAAGTTGCATATCTAACCACCTACCTAGCTCCACTAGAATAGACACCCCAAACTCCTCATCTTCAAAAGTGAGCTTCTGATCTTTCCCTACAGACATGTTACACCCACAGCCTCCACTACCTCAGAGACAGTAACTTCAGTCCTAAATTGTTCAGGCCAAAAACTTCGAAATCATCTGTGACCTTTTATTCTCTCACTCTTCACATCCAACTTGACTCTAACTTTAAAATTTTCCAGAATCTGAACATTTATCACTTCCTCAACGGTTACTATCCTAGTGTGAGGCTCTTGATTTCACATTGTATGCACCAGTCCTTGCAATGGTCTACAAGCCCTACGCAGGTAGTCTCCAGGCATTGTATGACCACATTTCTGCCCCTTTCTGACTTCCTCACTCCACACCAGCCCCTTGGTCTCCTTGCTGTTCTTCTAACATGCCTGGCACTCTCCTTTCTTAGGACTTTGTGCTCACTGCTCTTCTACCTTCAAAGCTCCTCTGTAATGTACTCACCTGGCATATTATCTCACCTCTTCCAAGTCTTTTCTCAGATATCACCAGTTCAATGCATCTGATTTTGACCCCTTATTTCTAATTGCAAACTCACCCTCCTGCCAGCATTTCTGGGTTCCATTTTTCCTCCTTTTGCCATATATCTGATCACCTTTGACATAATATATATTTTTTGCTCATTCCTTATCATCCTGCACCTGCGTGCAAGTTTCCTGGGGGCTGAAAGCTTTGTTTTGTTGTCTTACATGTCCCAAGAACAAAGAGTAGTGCTTGGCACCTGGGTTAACACCGTAAATATCTAAAATATTAAAGCATATATCATCGTTGAAAAATTGTGACGTATAATAATAAAAATTCAAGCATTCACAATGGATAGTTCAATGCCAAATGATTTGTTAAAAATTTTTAATTTAGGACATGATCCTTTATAAGTAATATTTGTTATAAATTATTCTTATTAATATTTTATTATTTTTAATCCTCGCCCCAGGATATTTTTCCATTGATTCTAGAGAGAGGGAAAGACAGAGAGAAATAGTGATGTAAGAGAAACACATGGATTGGTTGCCTCCTGCACGCACCCTGACCAGGGCCGGGGCCAAGGAGGAGCCTGCAACCAAGGTACGTGCCCTTGACCAGAATTGAACCCGGGATCCTTTGGTCTGCAGGCTGATGCTCTATCCACTGAGCCAAACCAACTAGGGCTCTTATTAATGCTTTAAAAGATTGATTTTACATAATTAAAGATGGAGGAGGACATTCTATATTAGGCAAGTTTCAAAGAAGTAATAGTTACGTTGTCATAGAGTTCGAAATAAAATGTTCACATGGAAAATTAAGCATGTAAAGCAATTGCATCCTCATGATTTAGTTTAACAAAATATCTGAAAGAGATACGCTCAGTTGTAGCTTTAACGAAGTGACTCCTGACAAAAGCCATTAGATACCATGACAGCAAAAGCAATAAATTTGGGAAATTTTTCTCCAAATGTTTGAATGCTGATATTTCTTCCTAAAGCACCATCATGTATTTAGCTATGCTTGCTTACTGGAAGCAAGCAATCAGCAATCCTTTTAATCTCTGCTTTATAGAACCTCCTGCTCTGTTGGTATGTTTTGCCCCATGTTCTGCTTCCTCCACTCCAGAGGTTTTGATCATATAAAATTTCCCTTAATGAAGATGATTAGAGGGAATAACTTTGGGGAAAAATAAAAGATTTCCTTAGGCATTGAATTCTTACCAAGTTAGGTAAAGATATTATTGATACGTATTCATAATTGTATATTAAGTTATTGAAAATCTTTAAGAATGATGATTTTGGAGTCACTGCTAATAACGTAATGACAATATAATATGTTGAGTGCTAAAAAAGCAATAAATAGATCTGTATTACAACTTCTGACTCAAATAACTATTATAATTTTTCCATAGTCACCATTCCCAGAAAATAATTTAGATAGAAATAAAACAAGAGTTAGAAAATTATAGTTCCTAATGTAATTGTGTTGCAGAAGCCTTTCATTAAAAATATAAACTATGAAATAAAATTTGTATGAAGTCCTTATTGAAATTCCATTTTTATACGCTTACTGTTTTGATGATTTACACTTCTAATTTTATATCTTTAGTTGAGTGTGCCTTAAGTGAAACTATAAAAACATGTTTCTCATTAGAGCACTTGGAATCCCTTCATAAAACTGATCCAAATCAATGAATAGGAATTTCCTTTCTGCAATGAATATTGCTGCTATCCAATAAACTATATTTTACTTTATATATTAAAAATGCTTCAGCAATAATTCTTTAGCAATTAAAATAGCCTAATCAACTCTTGCAACTCCCACTCATCAAAACAGGAAAATTATTAGAGTAAAATCACTATATATTATCTTCTCAAATTATAAGAACAGAAAAATTATAAATTTTTAGCAAACTATATTTTAATCACATTCAACTGTTTTGCCTAAAGCATTAATGCTATAAAATTGTATTTTGCACTCTTTGCATAATAACATAGCATTGAAGATACCTTAGAGTTGTGTTTCTTCAACTTTCCACACCAGCATACCTAACAGAGGAGTCAATTTGGGCTCTTTATGCTTATTTCAACATTAAAGCTATTTTTTAAAAAAAATAATCTACCTTTTAAAGTTTATTGTTGTGCTGTTTAATGAATGAGATCCAGTTACACTGAATCACTCAATTAAAAAAAAAACTGACACACATTTCAGGACCTCTCTGAAGAGGTGTTGCAATATTTTGACCCAGCCGACTTATGTAACTATTAGAGGCCCGATGCATGGAATTCATGCAAGGGGCTCAGCTCTCGCAGCCGCGGCAGCTTGCCTTGGCCTTCACAGCTCGCTTTGTCCAGAAGGTCATCAGGAAGGATGTCTGGAAGGTCATTTGGCTGTCCAGTCTGATTAGCATATTATGCTTTTATTATTATAGACTAAAGGCCCGGTGCATGAAATTTGTGCATGGGGGGGGGTCCCTCAGCCCGAACTTCACCCTCTCCCAATCCAGAACCCCTGGGCGGGGTGTCCGACTGGGCAGTCAGACATCCCTCTGGCAATCTGGGACCGCTGGCTCCTAACCACTCGCCTGCCTGCCTGCCTCATTGCCCCTAACCACTCACCTGCCTGCCTCATCACCCCTAACTGCTCGCCTGCCTGCCTGATCGCCCCTAACTGCCCCTTCCCCTACCACCACAGCTTCGTCTGGAAGGATGTCCAGAATGATGTCCAGAAGGTTGTTTGGCTGTCCGATCTAATTAGCAAATTACACTTTTATTACTATAGATGAGGATACAAATCGCAAGGGATTGTGTTTGTTTTTCAACTGTTTTGAGTACAGTCAGAAACATTTCTGAACAGGGACACCCAAAATGATGCCAAGAGGTAGAAGAAAGCAAAATTTTCAGGCTATTGGTGGACATTTTAATAAGTTCATCCTGTTTTAAGAGGTCAAGTCACCTGTGTCCAGTGATGGATGTAAAGGATCCATGATACACTGATTAGTCTTCTTGATTGCCTCAGTGAAGAATAAAAGGGCTTTATCGGTAAGAATAAATGACTGATGGAGGTCTATTTTTATAACTAATGGTGTACTTTTTAATTTGTTGATTAAGTATCCAAAACAACTCAGAATCCCCATGAACTCTTCACCCAACATTTGATATTCATTTTTTCTGTAGTAATTTTATCATGAGTAATAACAATATTTATAGCTTTGCCTTATAGTTGTCAACAAATTTGAGGGGACACCTTATCTCGGTTTCTACTCTTTCTTAGTGTGTTAGTTTAAATAATGATAACTAGTCTAATATAGAAAAACTATAAAAAAATCTCAGAAGTTTAATATAATAGGAGTTTATTTTTGGGTCACATGAAATGAAGTCCATTGGTGGCAGGGATTATTGGTGGGGTGCTCTGTTACATGTAGTCATGTAGGGACCCAGGAATATAGGGAATCTGTCACAGTCAATAAATGGCTTCCAAATTCACCCTAGGTGTTGAAATCTAGGCTGGAAATCAGAGAAATGGGTGAGTTTTTTAGGGAGAAGAATAGAATTAATAGGTCAGGCCTGGAAGTTTCATTTACCAATTCTGCCTACCTTTCATTGGCCATAACTCAGTCATATGGCTGCATTTAACTGCAAGGAAGGCTGATAATGTTACTTGGCTGTCTGCCTAGAAGGAAAGGAACACAGATTTAGTGAATGGCTAACCAGTCTGCCATAGTCATGTTTTATTTGTCTGCGTGTCTGCATGAAGACAATTAACAATTCTGCATAGAGTTTGAAAAACTCTTTCCTGCACCATATATCATACATGTGTACAATAAACAGGTTTTTAAGGTCACTTCCCATTTTGATACCAATATGTCTAAAGAATGATAATTTCAGCCCCTGTTGTTTACAAAATTTATGACTTGTACCACTGTGCTGAGCTCCTGGAAAAAAATCAAAAGATGAACTCTTTGAGATGGTGTCATTTGAGCGTTGCAGCAGCTGAGGAATTTGGGGTGAAAAGTAGCCCCAATGAAGGCTACCTACCATACTTCAGCTCTGTCTTTTGTGATGTGACCCTTTTCATGTACATATCCATCTGGTTACCTTTCCATTAACTTTATGCACACTTAAAAAATCTATACTTTGTTGAAATATTTCAGCAACTGTTTTTCATCAAAAATTCTTCACAGGTCTTCAGAAAAATTATCATTCTGAATAGTGAGCATCAAAGACTGATAGAACACCAAATCATCTAGAGGTTTAGTACTGCTCTTCTCATAAGCTTTGGTAAAACTATAAGGTACATAACAGATGTAACCTCAACCTAGAAACCAGTTGCGCTACAATGTTTCTGAGCACTTTAAGAGACGTACACCAAAAGGTTACAGGTCCGATTCCCATGCAGGGCACAAGTTGCTGGTCAATCCCTTGTTGGTGGGTGTACTGGAGACAACTAATCAATGTTTTTTCTCTCACATCAAAGTTTCTCTCACATAAATGTTTCTCTCTCTCTCGCTCTCCCTTCCTCTCTCTCTAAAATCAATAAACATATCCTCTGGTGAGAAAAAAAAGAGAGATGACCCTTGTCAGTCTCTGTAAATAAAACAGCTTGGCTCCC
Source organism: Myotis lucifugus (assembly GCF_000147115.1). Taxonomy (NCBI): domain Eukaryota; kingdom Metazoa; phylum Chordata; class Mammalia; order Chiroptera; family Vespertilionidae; genus Myotis; species Myotis lucifugus. The sequence continues at coordinate 7,325,090 of NW_005871068.1, forward strand.
TCTTTTTGGCTTAAAATAGATTCTAGCATCTTTGCAATCCAAGTTTTCAACCAATTTTTCTCTTATAAGAAATTCACCCTCCAAAATTATATTTCTGAGATGAACTTTTGTGTTTTTTTCTTAACTAGCCAAAATGTTCTTTTTAAATTGTAAAAAAAAAACTCATTATTTTTCTAAATGCATATGACTGATTTTAAAATGTCAACAAAGAGTGATGGTTTCCTGAAGAATAGCTTCATGCTTTTTTATGTGCTAGATGCTAACATGTAGGCTCATTTACATCACCAAATTAAAAATCATATTTGAAATAAGAAACTAAGTGCAGCCTATACAATGTTCATTACTGATTGGACTGGTTTGGGTATTTGGTTTCATGAATCTCACAATTTTTCATTTCATATTGTTCTTTCTCATTTATCTTGCATATTTTCACCAGCTTCAAATTTGCACTCTGAGCTTTCTATTTTTACCCATGACCCATTTCAACATATATTACACCTTACTATAAAGATAGCTATTCAAAAGGTTTAGTACAACCCTTTTTTGTAATAGTAAGTACAAAAAGATATTTTAAAATGTTCCTGAGCATTGGTACTTGAAAAGGATATATGTGTATGTGTGCATATATTACATGTATTATACCACATATGTAAATGCATATATATTTACATGCACATATGCATGTGTTTGTATTTGCATAATGTTAGCAGAGAAACATACAGAAGAAACTGTTTCTATGGTTACCTCTGGACCCACCCGGCAACCATTGCCTCCTCTCCTGACTCTGCCAGGGCCTTTGAGCCCCAGGCTGGGATGGGGAGCTGGGGGAGGGTGGTGGGGGACGCAGACTCTTTCCCAGGGGGGCCAAGAGCTGGCCGACCTCCCGCGCCCTGTCCCTCCTCCAGGCCAGCAGGCCCCATTTGGCTGTTTGCCTTGTGGTGGCACAGCAGTGAGGGAAGGAAGAGGGGGCAGGCGGGGAACCGCGTCTGGCATCTGTTCCTTCTGTGCCTAGCCCGGTGTCCATCAGCCAAGCCTAGGGACTCCACCCATGCACAAATTTATGCACCAGGCCTCTAGTTAATAAATAATAATACAAGAATAACCTGTTTTGCATACTCACAGATCTAAATCTATTTTTGCTTCACCCTCTATATATATACATATATGTAAATGTATATATGGACCCTGTATATACTAGTATATTTATATATCATATTACACAATCTTGTAGTACCTGTAATTAAAGAAGTTTTAACATAACTAAGGAATAAGAATGTTAAAGATGGAGGAAAACTTCAAGATCCAAATAACTTTGAAGTGTTTAAATTTTGCTTTTCATTTCTACTCTGCCACTGTCTATTCCACTTATCAGCTAAATTCCTTCCCACCTGAGGGTTAAGGGCAGCAAATTCTAGAATCACAGCTAGGAAACTCGTAACTGGGAAAGATGCCCTAGCTTTAAACTAGCCAGCCTCCATGGAAACTACATACTAGAAATTAGCAATGGTTGCAAATTGTAGTTCCGACCCACCCCACCCCCCTTCCTTTCTAATTACTCACTCAGTGTTTCTTAAGCGCTTGAAGCCATACTGCAGTGACTGGGGTATGGAAAGTGAAGAACTTTTTGAAAAAGGCAATGCTTACTCTGGAATAAGGCAATGCTCACCAAAAACCCAATTGTAACTAAAATGAGGTAAGAGTTCCTACTACTTGCATCAAATTCATTCTGCCCCAGGAAAAAAGATGATGATTTGATCTTAATTATGCTAACAGCACTTTAATAGCCTCCAGAGTAAATGCCTCTTTTCCAAAATGCAGATCATTAAATTATACTGTCCTATTTAGCACCGAGAATTCAAGGCTTATCCCAATTTTATTTGGTTTTAGCCACCCTAGGATTCCAGTCCATAGTTCCCTCATAAATTCTGCACACTCTTTAGTGCCTAAGACACAATCTCTAGAAATAAGGATCTTTAAGCCGCAGTGATTCCTTTGATCAGCTCAAGGTTCTGGCTGGCCTCAGGCATTGCACCCACTCTGAATGCCCCACTCTCTGCCTCTGGTGTCCCAGATTTGTCTCTTTCTGTCCCAGCAGAAAACAAAACAGAGGTTCCCAAACCTGCTATGTGCCTAAGTTATCAGGAAAACTCAGTAAATAAATAGATTCTTGGTTTGTGTGCTATACACAGCCAGGTTTAAAATCCCTTCCCTTACCTCTGAGTCCTGCCTACAGAAGTACCTCCAGAGCTGTCTCATTGCCAGCCTTTTCCCTGACAAAGGGGTCCCTACACCCCACTGTGTGTAACTGCCCTTGCTATACATAAGCTGCCTTCTATTCCTTTAACTCCAGCTTCCTTTTTATGAACTATTTAAACCAACTCATTAAGAACAGTATAAACGATGCGAGGACCAAACAGAAGAGCAGCGAGACCTTTGCTTTAGGCCAGATTCCCCTCTGTTCTTCTCCCCGAAGAGAGCCTATGCTTCCAGACTCTTTCTTGATTCACGATGAGTGTCCTGCTTTCCAAAATGGCCATGCTCAGGGACTGAGGGATACTCACCTTTCATATCCACTGAGAGGCTTTTTAGTCCTAAATGGGAAACATGGCTTTTAAGTCCAGAATCCTCCTCACAGACTCTGAGGCTCAAGACTATGAACCCACATTAATAGGCCTCATTCAGAGGATGTGTTGGTGATGTCATTGTTACATTGTTACATTCTGTAAGTTTTAGGAAGGGGATTTCTGTTCACTAAGAACTACCTAAAATATTATTTTGCACACTCTTAGGAATGAATAAGAGGTCCAGAGTTAAATCATCTTCCCTTAAAAATTTTGAGTTTGATGGTTTGATTCATAGTTTTCTAAGTCTTTATTGTTGAAAGTATTACATATGTCCCCCTTTTCCCCCATTGACTCTCCCAGCCTGCCCCCACCCCCCAGGCCTTCACCCCCCATATCATCTGTGCCCATGTGTTATGTATATATGCATACAAGTTCATTGGTTGATCTCTTCCCACCGGCATACCCTCCCCTGCCTTCCCTCTGAGGTTTGACAGTCTGTTTGAAGCTTCTATGTTTCTGGGTCTATTTTTGTTCATCAGTTTATTGTTCATTACTAGTATATTCTACATATGAGTGAGATCATGTGATACTTATCTTTCTCTGACTTACTTTGCTTAGCATAATGCTCTCCACGTCCATCCATGCTGTTGCAAATGGTAAGAGTTCTTTCTTTTTTTTTTACAGCTGCATAGAATTCCATTGTATAGATGCACCACAGATTTTAATCCACTCATTTGCTGATGGTCACTTAGGCTGTTTCCAAATGTTAGCTATTGTAAATTGCACTGCTATGAGCATTTATTTATAGATTATTTGCATCACCTGTGAACCTCTTCCTTGATTACAAGTTTACATAGGAGGATATGATCATTTTAAAGTAGAAAGCAGATGAGTACAATACCAATGTAATTTATTTTAAAAGGAGTTTAGCTGATAGTCAAGAAAGATTTGAGAAGTTTTTCATTAATTGCAGGCGACTATTAATCCCAGTTCAAAGAGTTTGATAACTACAGAAAGCCTTTTAAAATAATTTTACACATAATACCATACTCTTAACCCATTTGAAACATAATGTTGGGAGATGGTCCATTAGACAAAGTTATGAATTTATTACTTATCTAGGCATAGTTGTTCATAGGTTCCAAAAGTTTTAAATATAATATTTTGGCATTGATTATATATTGCATTTTTTCTCACTTAAATGTGGTTTAATATAATTGCCTAGGCTCAGGTTCTAATTTACCTGCCTTGGATTCTTAAGTATACAATGCTTTTTCAATATTGAGAATAATATGTTACTATAATTAGTTCCTGAATATAGGACACTATTTTATAGTTTGCTGGCATTGAAGTTTTTTGTTATTTGTTTAACTTGTTTGCTTATTTGTTTATGAATAAGCATAAAGTGAATTCTCACAGGGCAAGGAAAAATAAATTGTGCTTCCTTATGGATTAATCTCTGAAATTTTTACACTATCACTAATGACACTCCAGGAGTCCTTGGAGCTAAAATAAGAGGGTGTATAGTTCATGAATTTTTATTTAGAAGCAACTCTTGCTCATAATTAAGTTTATAATCTGGTAAAGAGGAAAAAGATAAAATTTGGTCATAAAGAACTTGAAATGGGCTAAATTTCGATGGTATCTGGAGGATATAGCAAGAGCTTATATGGCCACTTGGGAAAATGATGGGGAAAATGATGGAAATACATGAGAAAGGCTTTCTGGATGGGATGGATCAAGTCTAAGTTCTAAAAGACAGCCATGGAATGGCAGGTATGATAGCAACTTGAAGTGAGATTGGAGATGGGAAAACATCTTGAGCACAAAGGATGGCAAGAGAGGGTGTGACTCAGATGAAATTTGTCAGAACAAGGTAAAGCAGTGAAGAATGTTCACTTCAGTGGACAGCATTTGTTCTGTCATTCTTTGGATAGGTTCACCTTGAGTTCAGCAGTGCTTTTGGAGACTAATGCAGAATGAAGGGAAACAAGATGCAATCTCTTAAGTCAAAAAGCCTGGCCCTGGCCTGTGTGGCTCAGTTGGTTGGAGCATTGTCCCATACACTGAAAGGTTTTGGGTTCAATTCCAGTCAGGGCACATATCTAGGTTGCTGGTTTAATCTCTAGTTGGGCAGTTGGGTAAGGGAGTTACTAATCAATGTTTCTCACATCAATGTCTCTCTCTCTCTCTCTCTCTCTCTCTCTCTCTCTCTCTCTCTTTCTCCCCCTTCCTCTCTCTAAAATCAATAGAAAACATATACTAAGTGAAGATATTTTTTAAAAGCCTGGAAACTTTGAGTGTGTTAAAAGTTAACGTGATGGGTGAAAATTAAGTATGATGACTTTTGTTTGCAGAAGGCTAGTTCTGTATTATCAAGAGATACTTTTTAGCTTGGTACCTAGTAGGCACTTTATTTGTTAAGACTATGTATTACTTTTACTAGTACTAATGCCCACTATTTCTTAAGCCATCACTCCCTCTTCTAATGTGCAATATGCGCAGTCTTTTCGATACCTTGTTCATACATTTAATCCTCATAATAAACCTAGGAGTTAAGTATTTTGATATTCAGTCTTGCAAATGAGAAAATGAAAATATTAAAGAAGTTAAATGACATAAATTGCTTAAGGTCAAAGAGATAATAAATGATAAAGTCCTATTTGGACGTAGATCTAGTTGACTCAGGGATCTGGGTTTCAACCACATTTATGCTTTAGGATAGGAATTGCAAATTTGTAACTGGAGCACTGAAATCAGCCTGGAGGCCTGCTTTGTTCAGCCTACATGGCATGTTTTTAGAGAATCTGAATGTGCATTTTTATAGAGGTGACTGTTAACTGGAGACACCATGCCTCATTGCCTTAAACCACCTTGACATTTAAGATCGGCTTAAGGTTTCAGGTTGAATATTCCCCCTATATTATAGATAGATATCTAATTAGATACATACATACATATAGAGGATATAGATATAGATGATATAAATATAGTTATATAGATATAGATACTTTTAATACATATAATACAATATATTTATATAAGCAAAATACATATTTAAAGAAAGTTCCATGGTGTATGCTGAAAAATGCAAAGTGAAAACATTTGGGGAAAATATTACCACATTCGTAAAGTACCCAGGTATACTGATTTTGTAATCTCGAAGGGACAAATTTCCAAAGATTCCTTGTATCTCTTCTGATTTCACATATTGCTTTCCATTAATAGACAAAGCCAGAGGGATTCCCCTCTGTAATCCACATCCACATGCTTCTGCCAACCAATTAATTGCTGATTAATGCATCAACCTGGGTTTAATTAGTTGGCAGACATTACATTTAAAAAAGAGGTTGTGACTCTGTTGTATGCTCTTGCCTCCTTTGTCAAATATTAATTGAGCGCAATGGCTTGGATTGATTTCTGGGGTCTATGTTCTGTTCTATTGATCTATATGCCTGGTCTTGTGCCAGTACCAGGCAGTTTTGATTACGGTGGCTTTGTAGTATAACTTGAAGTCTGGTATTGTGATTCCTCCAACTTTGTTCTTCCTTCTCAAAATTGCTGCAGCTATTCGGGGTCTTTTTTAATTCTATATAAATTTTTGGAGTATTTGTTCTAGCTCTGTGAAATATGCCATTGGAATTTTAATAGGTATTGCATTGAATCTGTAGATTGCCTTGGGTAGTATGGACATTTTAATGTTGTTGATTCTACCAATCAATGAGCACAGTATATTCTTCCACTTGTTTATATCTTCCTCTATCTCTTCAATAAATGGTGTTGGGAAAATTGGGCAGATACATGCAAAAAATGAAACTAGACCACCAACTTACACCATACACAATAATAAACTCAAACTGGATAAAAGATTGAAATGTAAGTATGAAACCATAAAAATCCTAGAAGAAACCATAGGCAGCAAAATCTCAGACATCACTCTTAGCAATATGTTTACAGATACATCTCCTAAGGCAAAGGAAACTAAGGAGAAAATAAACAAATGGGACTACATCAAAATAAAAAGCTTCTGCACAGCAAAAGAAACCATTAACAAAATGAAAAAAGAGTCCATTGTATGGGAGAACATATTTGGCAATGATATATCTGATAACGGGTTAATATCCAAAATATATAAGGAACTCATACAACTTAACAAAAGGAAGACAATCCAATTTTAAAATGGGCAAAGGACCTAAATAGACACTTCTCCAAAGAAGACATACAGATGCCAAGAGACATATGAAAAAATGCTCAGTCATTGATCATCAGAGAGATGCAAATTAAGATGACAATGAGGTGCCACCTCACACCTGTCAGAATGGCTACCATCAACAAATCAACAAATGACAAGTGCTGGTGAGGATGTGGAGAAAAAGGCAACCTAGTGCACTCCTGGTGGGAATGCAGACTGGTGTAAGCACTGTGGAAAACAGTATGGAGTTTCCTCAAAAAATTAAATATGGAAAACTGTCATTTGACCCATTGAGCCCACTTCTTGGAATATATCCTAAGAAAACTGAAGCACCAATCAGAAAGAATGTATGCACCCCTATGTTCATAGCAGCACAACTACGATAGCTAAGATCTGGAAGCAGCCCAAGTGCCCATCAGTAGTTGAGTGGATAAAAAAGCTGTGGTATATTTATGCCATAGAATACTATGCAGCAGTAAAAAAGAAGAATCTCTTACCCTTTGAGACAGCATGGAGGGACCTGGAGAGTATCATGCTAAGTGAAATAAGCTAGTCTGAGAAAAACAAGTATCACATGATTGCACTCATATGTGGAATCTAAGTAACAAAATAAACTGATGAACAGAGTGGATCCAGAGACATGAAAGCATGGAACATAGTGCAGAATCTCAGAGGAAAGGCGGGGGAGGGTGAATGGGTGGGAGGTAATCAACCAAACACCTTGTATGCATATATGCATAACCCATGGACACAGACAATAGGGTGCTGAAGGCCTGGGGTGGGGGTTGGAGGTGTGCTGGAGAGAGTCAATGGGGGCAGAGGACATATATAATACTTTCAACAATAAATAATTATTAAAAAATAAAAATAAATATTAGAAAACTCAAAAAAAAGAAGTTAGGGATATTGCCCCAATGGCCCTGTGTACTCTGGAACATAGGGGAAACCATAATCACAATGAATTCAGTGTCAAATTTCTTGTCTCAGGTATGTATTTCTAGCTACTGTGATAATTTTTCATCAATATTCTATTGTGACTATATCTTGCTTTTATTTTACATTATTCTCCATTATGGAATTGCATTTTGTTTTCAGAATAGGCACATTTTGAGGGAAGTGGCTATTTTTTCATTCTTTTTTATCTTTCCCACAACTTGGTAGACCATTTATTATTCAGAGATTTGTAAATTTATTTAATTTTCCTAAAAATCTATAATAAATCTATTAACTGGTGACAGAATGGTTGAAATTTCAGATGACATGACCAGTAATTTTAACACAGAAGTGGTTTTCACATTTTTAACACATTAAAACAATTTTTAAAATGATTTATTAAATTAAATTTAAACATTATGCTAAAACCTCACAAGTATCTTAATATCTGAAAATTAATAGCTTATTTTATTTAAACTTTTTGCTATTTTATGGTAGTCAGATAAATCATCAATGTTTCCATTCTTTGTTTTTGTTTGTTTTTTTGTTGTTTGTTTGTGTGGTTTTTTTGTGTGTGTGTGTGTTTTTTTCTTCAGAAGTCCCAGTAAAATAGTTATGTTTGTTTTGAAAAGTTACTCTAGTTTTTTTTAAATTTATTTCTGTTAACCCAAGTAGACAATATATGTATAGATATATCTATACCTGAAAGAATCATGAATCTTCCAATACCTTCCTGTGAAATTGTAACTCACATGCAAGTTCACGGGCAGGCAGTCTGGAATGGAAGATAATGAGCAGGATAGAACCCTACGAACATGAGCTGGGCTTGCAATCCACAAAGCAGACAGGTGGGAAGGTCATGAACAGGCTTGAACTCAACTAGGATACTAAAATGCATGTCAGTTCTTATTCCCTCTGATCTTAGCATCAAGAATTAGCAGGGCCTCTCATCACAGAGCTAAACACACATATCTCTGGCCAAGGAGCCAGAGACACTGATGGAAGATCCAGGCGAAAAGAGCAATTTCAGTTCCCACTGCTACTTCATGTCAACAAAGTGAGGGAGCATATCATATCAGCAATAATGTGCGTACACATGTGTGCACGCATATACACACATAAATACCTGCTGCCTCCCTTCCATTCTCCTAATAGTGTGAAAGAATCTCTTGTAGTCTTCTCTAACTGGATTCATGAGAAAATGGAATTCTGGGAGATTTAGTTCAGCCTAGCCAAATCAGTGCATTACAAAGCTATCACAATATGCATTCTCAAAGATGGCAAGCTTTGGTGGGTGCTAGAGTAAGGGGTCTGGGTAATCATGGTGCTTCATGAATGTACTAGCACTTGGAAGATAAATGAAGGAAATGATGTAGAAATTGGAGGATGGGACCATAAATCAGTTTGTTTAGTCTCACATTTCCAAAAACATTGTTCACATGCATGCATTCAAATCAGGTAAACAAGGGGACTAGGAAATAATGAATTTATTCAATTTACCTCTCTACTATCTTGCATTCTAAACAGTGATTCCTAATATTGAAAGGAAATGTACATTTTCCACCTTTTTTGGGGGGGGCAATATTTTTCTAAGATGAATTGTCTTGGTTATTACAATGAAAAGAGAAGACTCTCTGAAAAATTTTAAGAGAGTGGTGGAACAAATGGAAGTGACAGTGTTGGCTTAAATAAATACATTTCATACCTCTTCTTAGGATCTCCAAAAAGAGAAAGTATTGCTACAGGTTTAACCTTATGTATTGTTATGAAAAAGTGAAAGGGTTAGCCTGGCCAGCTTGGCTCAGTGGTTGAGTGTTGACCTATGAACCAGGAGGTCAAGGTTTGATTTCTTGTCAGGGTACATGCCCAGGTTGCAGGCTCCATCCCCAGTGCAAGAGGCAGCTGATCAATGGTTCTCTCTCATCATTGATGTTTCTATCTCTCTCTTCCTCTCCCTTCCTCTCTGAAATAAATAAAAACTTTTTTTTAAAAAAAAGTGGAAGGGTTTCATTCATACTGTACCAAACCCCTGGTTTTGGAGTAAGATGTGGATAGAAAGAGGGAAGTAGTCTAAAAATAAACACAAATTCAACAAAGCAGATTTAAAATTTTCATTTGTGTTGGGGAAATCCACAGTCCCTAACTATGGATGAGAAAGATATCTCTTCTAATATTTATGTTGTTAATTTTCTGCTTCCAAGAAGTATCATTAATTTATAGTCTATATAACTGCACTTTTCTCAGCATTTTTAATGGAGTCACATAATTGATCTTGACTGAGGGAGAGTTGTTTCTCCAAGGGCCTTCATTGACTATAGACTGTTGGAGATAAGAGATAGTAGAGGAAGATGGTGTATTATCTGCTGTGCTACCTTGAAGTGGAATATATTGTGACATTTTAATGCTATAATTAAAGTTTTTTTTATAAATAATAAAAGCAATATTTTTACATTGCATCAATTTCTGAAAATAAACACAAAAATAAAGATAAGCAAGGAGTAATCAAGATTGTAGAGCCCTGACTAGTTTGGCTCAGTGGATAGAGCATCGGCTTGGGGACTGAAGGGTCCCAGGTTCGATTCCAGTCAAGGGCATGTACCTTGGTTGTGGGCACATCCCCAGAAGGGGGTGTGCAGGAGGCAGCTGATCGATGTTTCTAACTCTCTATCCCTCTCCCTTCCTCTCTGTAAAAAAATCAATAAAATATATTTTTTTAAAAGATTGTAGAAAATACTTTAAAGCTTCATCCATGAAATCTTAGGGTTTTCTCTCCTATTTCAAAGCATACCTTTTGAATAAATAATGGTAGAAAAAGTACTAATTAAGAAATGTTGCAGAATTATGATTTTTCTGCTCACAAGAATCTGGTTAGGTTTAATAGCTTTATTAATTTTCTCTTAATTTTTGCTATAACTATTTTTATTATATGGAAGGCCTGGTTATGGAAATGAAAGTATCACATTTGATCAAGTTAATCAGATCAATGAGTATTTTTATTAATCCCAAATGGTCTTTGATTCAAGACTCACAGCCTATCAGCAAAACTTGCCATTAATTTTCAATACAAGGTATTTCAAAAGCTAGCTCCAAGAAGTTAATGTGTTCTAAAACATTGTCCAAATATGAACAAATGGTTTTATTATTTCTTCTATCTTGGGCTGTGTCAAAGTTTCCAGGCTTTCCTAGAAAAGATTTAAAACTAATTGCTACATTTTACCTAAATCATTTAAATATACTAAAGGACTTTCCCCAGGAGATTCAAATGTTGGAGGGAAAAGCAAGTTTGCTCATATAATAACTAGAGATAGAACACCAATAATGTGAACGAGTCACAAATATGTTGGAGAAAGTTTTTATTTCTGTGAAATTATACAAGTGGTCATTTTCCTGAAGACAGAAAGACTCGGTTATTTTTTTAATATTTTTTTATTGATTTCCGAGAGGAATGGAGATGGAGATAGAGACAGAAACATCAATGATGAGAGAGAATCATTGATTGGCTGCCTCCTGCACACACCCCACTAGGGATCAAGCCAGCAACCTGGGCATGTGCCCTGACCTGGAATCGAACCATGACCCCCTGGTTCATAGGTTGATGCTCAACCACTGAGCCACGAAAGTCGGGCAAACACTGAGTTATTTTAATTTACTTCTACAACTTTTCACTCAGTTGCTAATATTAGAACACCAGAGGCTCCACGCATGAAATTCATGCAAGAGTAGGCCTTCATAGCCACAGTGGCCTCGATCCCTCCCTCACAGCCGAGGCGGCTGCCTCGATCCCGTGGTTGCAGTGTGAGCTTCGTCCCAGAAGGACGTCCGGAAGGACGTCTGGTCTAATTAGCATATTACGCTTTTATTATTATAGATAAGTTTGTTTTTAATCACAGAATGATAGTGACAGGCACACAAATAGACTTCAGAAAATCATACACAGTCTTTAGGTAAGAAAGCTGTAATGCTATTCTCAAGCAATAACTTTTATTGGACGCCGACAAGTCTCAGATGCTAGTTTACAATCTCTTTTATTGAAGACATGTTGAGAGTTATAAACCTTCCAGATAGGTGTCTCATAAGCCCAGCATAAGACAGTTGTGATTTAAAACCCTGTGAAAATCTCCCAATAACTCACAGAAGAATAACCAGTGTGGGTAGTACTGGGGTGTGTGTGTGTGTGTGTGTGTGTGTGTGTGTGTGTGTTTTAATAAGGTCCTGCTTTAGTGTAAAGGCAGGGAGTAAAGCTAACACCATGAGGGAGAATAAAGTTATAGAAAGTGAGATAGGAACCCCCAAAAGAAGGAAACATTAAGAAGAATGTCATAGCTTCTCAAGAAATTTCAGGTGTAGAAATAATAAAATACTTTTAAGCATGGGGATAAATGTCTCTTGAACCTGAGGTTCTATGATCAGGAAAAAGGGATGAAAGTTAGAAGAGCAGGGTTACTTTCAAGTGATTTTTAAGGACACCAATAGTGGAATAGACTGAGAAGGAGGCTGGATACAGGTTCCAAAGAGAAATACTGTGTCTTTTACAAGAATGAAAAGAACTGAGAGAAGTAACTCTGGTCATACACAGGAAAGGAAAATAGCAGTAAAATTTTTAAATACTATAAATATTTATGAATGTTATCAACTTCTGAAAATTTTTGTGATTAACTCAGCACAGAAAATCCCCTTTCATTTTGAACTTCAATTTTTCAAACTGCTTCCATGGCAGTTCAAACCGAACAAGCTCCATAGTGTATTTTAGGCTCAGAAGCTGTCAGAAGTATTTTACTAAACCTCTATGGAGAGAAGACAAGCAGAGTAAACCAACGTATGAAACACCAGCAGTTATACTGAGTATTTTTAATATAATGCTGACCAAGGAAAGCCCTTCTAGACAGGAATGAATAAAACACAAAACAATGAGTTCACTGATTGTTCATGGACATTTTGAATAATCGTGCATGAGTTATCATTCTGTGCTCCACCCTCCATGTTTTATAAGCTTATGAAACTCCTAAAGAAAATTTTATTAACCTTAAAAGCCACATAAACCTAAGGATTATGGGTTCCATATCTTAAAACATAAGAAAAGCAGGCTTGCCCTAACCGGTTTGGCTCAGTAGATAGAGCGTCAGCCTGAGGACTCAAGAGTCCCAGGTTCGATTCCGGTCAAGGGCATGTACCTTGGTTGCGGGCACATCCCCAGTAGGGAGTGTGCAGGAGGCAGCTGATCGATGTTTCTAACTCTCTATTCCTCTCCCTTCTTCTCTGTAAAAAATCAATAAAATATATATTTTTTAAAAGCAGGCTTTGTACATTTCTAAGTTATCTTTTAAGACCTTGAGTGTTAGGAAACTTAAGGGGAGGTCTCTTATTCATTTGCACAGATATAGCAAAAGGTAACTTGAACTTGACCTTTCATTTTAGCACGACCAGCCCATGTAAGAAAGAACGAAAAACATATTATTGCCCTGGCTGGTTTGGCTCATTGGATAGAGCGTCGGCCTGTGGACTGAAGGGTCCCGGGTTTGATTCCAGTGAAGGACACATGCCCGGGTTGCGGGCTCTATCCCCAGTAGGGAGCATGCAGGAGGCAGCCGATCAAGGATTCTCTCTCATCATTGGTGTTTCTATCTCTCTCTCTCTTTCTCCTTTCCTCACATATATATATATTAAAAATATATATTCTTTTTTAAGCCACAGGTATCTATGTTTTTAGAACAGATGTTATTGACTGTATTACCCTTAAATAAACCGAGACCTAAGTAAATGCCTTATAGTTTTCTTCAAATTAAAGTTTTTCTTAAAAGGAAACTCATTCCTAATTTCATACTTTCCTTCTCAAGGATCAGATTTTTATTTTCCAGCTTCTGCATTTTGTACATAGGTACTGTGGGAAATGATTAGAGTATTAGCAAGAGATAAATGCGGTTCTTGTCTACATTACTAATTTTATACTGCCACATTGCAACCTGGGAGACAAGATGGAAAATTACATTATAGCCCAGCTGGCATGGTTCAGTGGTTGAGCATCGATCTATGAACCAGGAGGTCACAGTTTGATTCCCAGTCAGGGCACATGCCTGGGGTGTGGGCTCGATCCCCAGTAGGAGGCTTGCAGGAGGCAACCAATCAATGATTCTCCCTCATCATTGATGTTTCCATCTCTCTATCCCTTTCCCTTCCTCTCTGAAATGAATAAAATATATATATATATATTTTTAAATATATTTTATTGATTTTTTACAAAGAGGAAGGGAGAGAGATAGAGAGTTAGAAACATCGATGAGAGAGAAACATCGATCAGCTGCCTCCTGCACATCTCCCACTGGGGATGTGCCCGCAACCCAGGTACATGACCTTGACCAGAATCAAACCTGGGACCTTTCAGTCCGCAGGCCGACGCTCTATCCACTGAGCCAAACCGGTTTCAGCAAAATATATATATTTTAAGAACATTCTAGAGGTACTAGTTGGGTACAGCCTAAGCTGGGTAACAGAATTACCCCAAAATACAATGTCTTCAATAAATTAGAAGTATATTTCTCCTCATTTAATAGACTAGTAGAGGGAAGCCTAGACTGATGGGGTGATTATGTGGAGAAAAAGGAACCCTAGTACTCTGCTGGTGGGAATGCAAGCTGTTACAGCCACTATGGAAAACAGTGTGGAGTTCCCTCAAAAATTTAAAAATGGAACTGCCATTTGATCCAGTGATCCCACTTCCAGGAATATCGCCCAAGAAGCCTGATATACCAATCAGAAAGAATATATGCACCCCTATGTTCATAACTGTGTTATTTACAATAGCTAAGATCTGGAAACACCCAAGTGCCCAACAGTAGATGAATGGATAAAAAAAACTGTGATACATTTACACAATGGGATACTATGCAGCTATAAAAAAGAAGACTATCTTACCCTTTGAGACAGCATGGAGGGACCTGGAGAGTATTACACTAAATGAAATAAGTAAGTCAGAGAAAGACAAACATCACATGATCTCATATATGTGGAATCTAATGAGCAAAATAAACAGACAAACAAAATAGATACAGAATCACGGAAGCATGCAACAGACTGAGGATCATCAGAGAGAAGGAGGGGAGGGAAGGGGTCAGTCAAAGAACTTATATGCCTGTCTACATAACCCATGGACACAGACAATAGTGGAATGAAGGCTTGGGGAGGGGAAGGACTGAGGAAGAGAGGGGTCAATGGGGGGGAAAAGGGACATCTGTAATACTTTAAACAATAATGATAAATTATAAAGAAACTAAAGAAATGTGTTGTAAGATAGTCTGAAATACATTTTCATAAAGAAATCTGACACTAAGCTGAAGTGTGGTGAGCAGATTTAAAAGTGCATGTCTTGTTTTTATGTGATTTTGTTCCCTTGAAATTTCAGCAGAGGTTGTTACATCCTGCAGGGGTAACATCCTTAACTATGAGCTTAATATAACCTATCCCTTCCATTTCTTTCCTTTCTTTTGAAATCCTTAGATAAACCTCTGATTTCCAAAGAACTCTCTGTGGTTAGATGCTAGCAAATATTATGTGTCATTGGTCCTGATATGTATTTGAGCTAAAGATCTTGAGGAAGTTACAAGGGAGCTTTATTTGTGTGTAGGAGAGGGGAGGTGAAGGGGGAGAATAAGAGAGATTTTTCATTTCTGAATAAAGCTTTCTGGAAGAGAAGCCATTCCGTGTAACTGATGACAAAAGATAAATATGTTTTGTAAACCACTTTGCTTTTATCTTAAGTGGAGAGCCTTTTGCAAAACATTTATCTTTACCATGACCAGAGAGTAATTTTAATATGCATGATTAATGGTGCAAATGAAATTAAAATCCCCCTCCTATTCAACATCTTCTTTAAGAACAAAATGCTCACTATATTCTAATTTGAATGAGTAAGATTTCTGAATAATAATGCTTTTTAATTAGGGAAGAAATGTTCTTTTAATTAAGAAAGAGGGTTTTGGAGGTTTTGTTTTGTTTAATTTCTCAGTAAGTTAGAGAGTGTCCTCTAGTGGAGAGAATCTCTGCTCTCAGCAGTTTTAGAAATGGCCAAATGATCCCTAATTAGAAGGCTGCACTAAATCACAAGTGAACCTACTAACTGCCCATTGGAATACAATGGTTGAAGGGAAACTGTATTATATTTTCTCTCAGCATCCCCTCCCCTCCTTCACATTGTAGCTTTCTTGAAATCCTGCTGTATGACAAGCATTGTTCTCATTTTAGATAGCAAATGTTTTGGGGTTTTTTTATGATCAATTTTAGAGTGCTTCCTTCGGAACCTGGTAAGATTGAGCTGATGGTGCACCTTTCTGGCAAAAAGGCAGCAGAAGCATTTAGTGCAATTTACTGTAGCTTTTACAGATATCAGCTTGAGACAGCAAGAATGCTATTATCTTCAAGACTCCAGGCCTGGCTAACTGATATATTTGATGTGGGTAGCTGCCCAGGTCATAGCTTAAATTATTCTGTTATTGTTTGAAGGAAAGCAAAATTGAGAGGAAAATGAAATTAATGTGTCTTTCTCAGCTATGTAACCTATGGAGTACTCATGCTCATTTCCCGTATTTCTGGTCAAGTGTAGTAAATAGTATTAGCACTATCATTTGGGTGTCAGAGGTGAAACTGGAGGTGTTTTTTCAATATCTAAATGGAAGAGGATAAGGAAGAGCTATGGTGCTTGACTCTCTGAATCACATGTTAGGATTGCCTTCTCAGAAATTGCATGTTACAACAAATTAGGGCCAAAGGTAGAAATGATGGATAGGTTTTTTTTTTATAACAAGTAAAATCATTTGGACTTAAACAGAATAAGGATAAAATGTTATTTCTGTTCTTATATCTGAAAAAAGGAAAGAGGAATAAAGTGTTCATAAAATCCTTCCATAATCCAACAAATGTCAGAGATATAGCACAGATGTATAAATATTGTGTGTTGCTTATTTTAAAAGTAATGATAAGCAATGAGGCAAGCGTTGTATTCCTGTTAACAGGTAATTTTCAGAACAATGTACAATCATTGCTTTCATACAGATATAAGAATGGACACATGTTAAAGAAATTTTGGCCCTGTCTGGTTTTGCTCAGTGGATAGAGCGTCGGCTTGCAGACCGAAGGGTCCCATGTTCGATTTCAGTCAAGGGCACATACCTCGGTTGCAGGCTCCTCTCGGGGTCCAGCTCATGCAGGAGGCAACCAATCAATGTGTTTCTCTCACATCGATATTTCTCTCTGTTTTTCCCTCTCTTTTCAATTCTCTCTAAAAAGCAATGAAAAAATATCCTTGGGTGAGGATTAAAAAAAATTTTGCTCATATGATATGAAGGGAGCAGGCAGATTATGACAGAATCAAAGGTAAATTCAAAACAGCATGTTTATACAGAGTAAAGAAATGTCAAGATGAATTCCAAGTAGAGGGAAAAAAAGGCTTTTTCCCTGCGTTGGTGGGGAGCTAAGAGAGCAGAGGGGGAATGAAGTTAATTCAATCACTACAAGACATGAGAGAATTTACATGTCAGTTACTTACAATTTATAGAGTCAAAAATAGCTCTTAAACCAGTGATGGCGAACCTATGACACGCGTGTCAGAGGTGACACGCGAACTCATTTTTTTGGTTCATTTTTCTTTGTTAAATGGCATTTAAATATATAAAATAAATATCAAAAATATAAGTCTTTGTTTTACTATGGTTTCAAATATCAAAAAATTTCTATATGTGACATGGCACCAGAGTTAAGTTAGGGTTTTTCAAAATGCTGACACTGCCCTGACTGGTTTGGCTCAGTGGATAGGGCATCGGCCTGCGGACTGAAAGGTTCCAGGTTTGATTCCGGTCAAGGGCATGTACCTTGGTTGTGGGCACATCCCCTACTGGCAGCTGATCAATGTTTCTCTCTCATCGATGTTTCTAACTCTCTATCCCTCTCCCTTCCTCTCTGTAAAAAATCAATAAAATATATTTTTAAAAAATGCTGACACGCCGAGCTAAAAAGGTTCGCCATCACTGTCTTAAACAGTGAAAGGACTAAAATTGGATAACTCAAAAAGGTGTGCAATAGATAAATGAGAGGTTTTCCACTGAAATACAAAATTTTTCCTACATTTTTTTTGAAAGAGAATATGTTACTGGAACTTAGATGGGCTCATCAGTAACTCAGTTGTACTTCCTGTGTCTCATCTACACCAGCTACCTCTCTACCCACCACTGTCATTGTTATGAACACTTTCCTCTTTCCAAGCCTCCCTGTCCTTGCTCAGAGCGTAATGGCCAAGCCTGGATGTTTTTCCATCATGTTGCTTTTCTGAGCCCCAATTCCACTTTAAACAGAGTCTGAGGTAAAAAGAAATTGTTCTAGACAGTTAACTGTAACCACTTGCATGAAAATCTCCTGGAAGTGCATCTTAAGAATGGAATTCCTTGGAACCTTCCACACTTGTTGAGTCAAAATCTGGTGGGGGCAGGGGCAAGTTTTTGGACAATAAGTTTGAGACTCATTGGCTTAAGTACAACCAAAAATAATATGTTTAACCCTATTCATCTAAACTAAATGAGACTGTGGAATCTCAGAGGGAAGATGGGGGTGGGTGGGTGATAAGAGATCAACCAAAAAACTTATATGCATATATGAATAACCCATGTATAGAGACAATAGGGTGGTGAAGGCCTGGGGTGGGGGTGGGGGTGCTAGAAGGGGTCAATAGGGGGAAAAGAGGGACATCTGTAATACTTTCAACAATTAAGATTTAAAAGAAAACAAAATCTGGTATGAAAGTTGCTGGAAATTTGCAAAAAGCAGGTTAATGGTGGAATTAGGAGATGCAATACTAATGACCTTCCCTGTAACTTCTATCAAAATCTGGCTATGATTATTTTCAAATTGAGTATCTGGGACATTAATCCATTAATGACCTTTCTAGGCACTTGGTTAAGTTTTATTTTATCGTATTTCTTTTTTAACTGAAAATATACTCAGACACACATTAGATAACAAACACAATAAAGAAAAATTCATAGTCATTCTGTTGTTCATTCTCTTCATTTTATTTTCCATTCTACTGCAGTTTAACTAATTATTTATTCAAATATGTTGATCTTGAATTTTCTTATTATGTCAATGCTCGAATTCTAAGAAATTATTTTTACTTTTCTAGATAGCATATCTGTTTTATAATAACATTTAACTCTAATAAATTCCAATTTTGTTGTATCATATAAAATTAACTTTTGTTTCCAGATCATAATTCAAATTCTGATAACTCATTGCCTAGACTTAATCTGCTCCTATTTTTATTCATTACAATTGGTTCCAAAGAGCTATATCTCTGCCTGCAGGATGAACACCATGTTATTATTATCATTGCTTTTCAATACATTTTGCAATGAACATGTGAACACAGATATCTCTTCAAAGTAGTGATTTTATTCCCTGTGAGTCAACACCAAAAGAGGGATTACTTGATCATATGGTAGCTCTGTTTTTGTTTCTTTGAGGAAATGTCATATTGTTTTTCATAATGTCTACCTATACCAATGTACATTACCACCAACAGTGTAAAAGGGTTCCCTTTTCTCCACATCCTTTCCAACATTTGTTATGTGTTTTTTTATTATAGCCATCCTAATAGGTATAAGGTGAGATCTCATTATGTATTTGGTTTGTATTTCCCAGATGATTGGTGATGTTAAGCATTTTTTCATATACCTATTAGCCATTCATGATAGCCAAGATATGGAAACACCTAAATGTTCATTGACAGATGAATGGACAAAGACATTTTGGTATATATAATGTGATATTATTCAGCCTTCAAATTATTCACTATTTGCAACAACATGGATGAATCTGGGAAATATTATGCTAAGTAAAATAAGCCAGATACAGAAAGAAAAAAACTGCATGATCTCACATATGGAATCTAAAAATAGTTCATATACATAGAAGGACAGAGTAGAACAGTGGTTAGGAGACTGGGGAAATAGGAAGATGTTGATCAAAGGGTACAAATTTGCAATTATATGTGATAAACAAGTCTAGAGATCTAATGTACAATATGATGATTATAATTAATAACACTGTATTGAATGCTGGAAATTTGCTAAGAGTAGATCCCAGGTGCTCTCATCACACACCAAAAAATTAAAAAGTAACCATGTGAAGAGATGATATATTAATTAGCTTGACTGTAGCATTATATGTATAAAATGATAATGCTTTACACCTTAAATATATGCAATTTTTATTAAAAAAACAAAACATAAAAAATCAATACATTATACTTTTTGGACCATCCACATACTTATACTTCTTTAGGAAAGTTATTGACAATATCTATCTACTTAAATTTCTAAGTGAATATAGATTTATTTTCTTGAATTCTTTGACTTATTGGATTTTTATTAGCAGCAACATTAAATCTAAACTATAACTTGCGAATGGGCCACAAAATATTTAGTTTTTTATCCAAGACTTTGAAACATTCTGTGTGTGTGTGTGTGTGTGTGTGTGTGTGTATATATATATATATATATATATATATATATATTGCATAAAACTTTGATCTGACTCAATATGATTTTGTGGTTCATTTATTCACAACCATTTCTGATCATACTTTGTTTTTATTGCTAGTATAAATAATATCTCTACTATATTATATTCAGCTGCTATGCAAATCATGTATGATATAGATTTTTAGATAACATAGACCATTGCTAGCCACAAGGTTTTATTCTTGAGGCTGGCAAAACCATAATAAAAATCATTGTCTCCTAAAGAGTATGATTTTAAAAAATAATTTAAAGCCAAATTCACTATAGCTAAAATATAAGAACATTCATTTTCTACAAATTATCGACTTAAAAAAACCTCAAATTTATCAGGCTTCAATTGTCTATTGCCATAGGTCCCCAATATGCTGAGATAGAACCTCCTACAATTTCATATTGGGCATACTGCATCTCATTTTAAAATTTCATAAGCCAAATTTTAATGATTTTAAAATTAATGACCTTTAGATTTACATTCTCTGTTGTTTTTTGTTTTGCATATTCTGTCTCTATTGAGTTTGTTAGGGGCATTTTTTAAAAATATTGTTTTATTGATTTTTTAATTTTTTAGAGAGAGAGGAAGTGAGAGACATTTTCTCTACAGGCAATCATCAAAAACAATAAATCATATCTTGATTTGCAGCATTTGGCAATTCATGGGTCAATATTCCCACCGTGGTTGATTGCAAGCTACCAACATAATTTCACTAAATGTGCAGCTGGGGAGAGATGTGCAGTAGTACACTATTATACAGTATTTCAGCCATATGGATACTATAGATGAATAATGTAGCAAAATAATTAGGGAGTTTTGAGTATCTATTAGCCTTTGTTTTTAATATGGTATTTTAATTGTAAGCTTCTATAATTTAATTTCAAATAATTACTGTGTTTAACAACCTGCTTACCGAATTTTCTGAAAATGTAATAATGGACTCTCACAAGCTGGTATGAACTGGCTCCAGCCCGCAAGTGAAATAAAATCTGAATGAGGAGGTCTGCATATGCAATATTGAAGGCTAGTTTATAAGATGGACTTGGCCTATGAGATAAGTTGCAGACATGTTACCTTTAATTAATGTAGCTTTTATAAAAGTAAGCAGTGGAAAATGCAAGTTTGAAAGATATTAGGCATGTTATTAAGTGACTTGAAATTATTTAATGAGTTACTACTCTATTTAAGATAGGGTAATGTGCCCTGGTAATATATAAAGGTAAATACAGATATAATTTCTCCCTTTGGGGAATGAACACTCTAGTTGCTGGATTAGACCTGCAAACAGCCCAAATGTTGTAAGGAATGTATTATGATAAATATAGGTATGTTCTGAGAGCTATGGGAGCAGATGACAGAGTGACTGACTGACATCACATCTGTGGTACTTTCCCAATAATTTATAGCCTCAATCTAATCATAAGGAAATATCAAGCAAACCTATATGGAAGAACCTTCTATAAAATAACTGACCAGTCTTATTTACAAGTTCTTGAGTCACTATCATTTCATTAAAAAGCTGTTAAGCCCAGTCGCTGTGGTTCAGGGGTTGAGCATCAATCTATGAACCAGGAGGTCATGGTTCAATTCCTGGACAGGGCACATTGCCCAGGTTGCAGGCTCATTCCACGTGGGGGGCATGCAGGAGGCAGCAGATCAATGATTCTCTCTCATCATTGATGTTTTTGTCTCTCTTTCCCTCTTCCTTCCTCTCTAAAATGATATTTTTAAAAATAAATAATAAAAAGCTGTTACAAGCACACATTGCATAAATTTGACAAAGGTTGAAAATACCTGAAAATATACTATTTAAAAAATATTTTCATTAAATCAATAAAGTGTTTAAAATGTTACCTTCTAGCTTGTCCAAAATAAGAGTGTACAGATAGTTTTATAACATGTCTATCACTTCTCTTGACAGGAGACTCAGCTAATCTAACCTGCAGAGCTTTCTTTGGGTACAGTGGAGATGTCAGTCCTTTAATTTATTGGATGAAAGGAGAAAAGTTTATTGAAGATCTGGATGAAAATCGAGTTTGGGAAAGTGACATTAGGTAAAATAATTTTTTTCTTTTACCTTACAGTCAAGATTAACATTTACTCTGTTAGTGTTGAGAAAGTAAGCTAAAAAGGAAAGAAGTTTTGTTTTGTTTTGTTTTGTTTTGTTTTGTTTTACTATTATAATGACAACATTATAACATATACTGGCAAAGAGGCAAAACACTGTTAAGAGACTATGGAATTGTAAAACATGAATGCCATTTGTAAAGAATTTAAGAGAAATAAAAAGGAGTTTTTCATTGAGGAGTGAACTGAATGTGAAACAGACCAAAATACAGTTGAATATAGAAAATGTGATATTGTGCCTTTTGTTTGTAAGAGCTCTTTTTTTAATTGTTAAAAGGAAATACTAACAAGATAAAAGGACTCAACCAAACACAATTTCTGTCATTTCCTTTTATATGTTTTCATATTTGAGGCATCAAGTAGACTATAAAGCACTTGGTAGGAATGATAAAGGATACATAAAATGTTTTAATTACCTTTTTAGTCTTACTTTAAGGTCTAAATATGAATATAGTGGGAATGATAGAGAAGAGAATAAACACTCAAAATACCATCTATTTGAGAACATAATTCTTAAGCCTCTTTAAAAAAACAATTTATTTGTTCATTTACCTTTAAGTATTGAGGTATTCAGTTATGACTAAAATTATGCTTGGGCATAGATACTCATTTTTTATTGATCTTAGAGAAAGGAGGAGGAGAGAGAGGGAGAGAAACATCAATGTGAGAGAGAAACCTCAGTTGCCTCTGGCACACGCCTCGACCCAGGATCAAACTTGCAACCTGGGTATGTGACCAGACCTGGAATCAAACCTGACACCTCTTGGTGTATGGGACAAAGCTCCAACCAACTGAGCCATACAGGTCAGGACCATAGATACTGATTTTTAATCATAATGAACAGAAGCAAGGATAGTAATAATAATTAAGTTATGACTAAATCCAAATGCTGATCATTTGTAAACACTCTCCCATCTAAAGGTCACAACTTCTGGGAGTACATGAGCATTTTATCAAAGATTCCTCTTCTTGGAAGAGGACACTTTTAATAACAAGGACTTTTAAACTTGATCAAAGGTTTTTCAATAAAATATAAAAACACATAAAACCATCATATAAGGTTATTTCTACTAGGATTTTTTTCCTGGCAACAACTACACAAGAATCTTATACTCCAACTGCGTTCTGAAATGCCCAGATGGGCAATCCTCCAATATGTACTAAAGTGTTCCTCTGCCATTTATCATTTACTCATACACTTTGAAATGCTAACGTTAAAGAACAACAAATCTCCTAATGTTCCCCCTTTCCCTTTTTGTGGGTGGCCAGGGAATGTTCTAGAAAGGTATTATTCTTAAATTCTGCATTAGAAAGTGTTGTGCAGAGATGAGTTACCAGACAGATGGGAAGGTAGAGGAGGTTGAAACTTTCTGAGCAGGGAAAGGGAGCTTCAACTCTGAAATTTTCCATTTGCTCAGAAAGATTGCTAAAATCTTTGACAGTGAGATTAGTGAACATTTACCATTAATTTTAAATGTCACAATTAAGCACTTCATCAGAATACTTTGTCTACATGTTTATAATTTCATATTTCTTTAAAAACAGACAATTGATTTGTATCATTTTAAAAAAGGCCAGGTTGGAAGTTTTAACTGAAATGTCAAAATAACTCAAACTTTTTCTATTCTTCCTTTTTTTGATTAACCTGTATACAATTAGTCCTCTAGCCTAAGACATTAGAATATCTATCTCACCTTTACATCGGATTTCTTCTTAAAGGGAAAGCAATTCCTAAACTTTTCTTCAAGGTCTCTCTCACCTCTTTATTATGACAGTGCAATTGTCCTGTTAAGAGAGATAATGAACTGCAACTTCATTAACATCTACAAAGACAAACATACTCATTAGAAATGAGAAGGGCACGATATAATTTTATTAAGATAGCATAAATCCATAGCCAAATTTGAAGTAAAGATGCTGTAGGTATTTTCACATCAGATTTAGATTCATCTATATTTTTTTTGTCGTGTATGTGTATGTTTGTGTGGGGTTTTTTGTTTCGTTTTGCTTTATATTTTAGAATTCTCAAGGAGCATCTTGGGGAACAGGAAGTTTCCATCTCATTAATTGTGGATTCTGTACAAGAAGGTGACTTGGGAAATTACTCTTGTTATGTTGAAAATGGAAATGGACGTCGGCATGCCAGCATTCTCCTTCACAAACGGGGTGAGTATCACCTTCTAAGCTTGAGTGGTCAACTGAACCTATAATGAGAGGGAAATAAGTGGGAACCAGAAAAAAATTGTTTTTCTACATAAATTTATTCTAAATAAAATAATCACATTAGCATTCGGTCTATCAAGGCAGATAACACAGTAGATGGGTGACTAGCTCAGACTCTAGAGTCAAATTTGGATTTATTGCTTTGCTTTACTACCAACTGTATAACCTTGGGCATGGTATCTAACTTCCCTGTGCTTCAGTTTGCTGATATGTATCAACTCTTCAGTGTGTTTTAAGGATGAAAGAAGACAAGAATTAAAGAGTTAGGCATAAAGCATATACAGAGGAAGTATTTAGTTAAATATAACTTATTAGTGTTAGAAAGAAGCAAATCAATGAAAAATAACTGAAGTAGTTTTAAATCCGAGATTGTGTTCCCTAATAGAGGATTATTCCTTTAGTGTAAAAAGATGTCCTATGGATTCCCTATTGTATTACTTATTGATATTTTTCTGCTTTGGATGACTTTTACATGTGCAATATCATCCCATGATTAATAATGATTCATTCGTTGTGCATTAATGAATTATTATTCAACTATAATTTATTAACAATGATCAAGTAAGATAGGTTGTGGATGATTGCAGCATCTGCCTCGCTAAATCTGATCCCACAACAGCCCTAATGCCTTATTCACAAGGTTAAAATATATATAAATTTATATTAAATTGTTTGAAATTAGTAATAATTATAAAATTTGATCCATGCCTTTTAATTGGTGAAATTTTTCATATACAAGAGAGAAATATTTTTCCATATTATGCTAAGTGAAAACTCTCTAATTTTTGCAACAATTACACTTGATGTTCTCTTACTCAGCAAATTTACAATGATTTTAAATTCAAAGTGTATGTTTAATCCTAGACCCTTTGAGGTTTGAGAAGAAAAAGAACATTAAAGACTATATCCCCCAGTTTATTGGGCAATAGAATCCCTTTGAATAATGTTACTTAAAACTATTAAAACAGACACCTCTGTTGTCAAGGTGACCACAGTATTAAAATACTCTTATTTGGGAGAATGTAAGGGAAAGGTAAACAGCATTTAGCAATATGATTGTTTCTTTCTCTATCCAACATATGTATTTAGTCAATGGAGGAATTTAGAGTAGAAATATATTATATATGTAAAAGAATAGAAATTGCTTGTCAGGGTTGGAAACAACTTAAATGTTATGTAATTGAACTACTCCACACATATCCCAAGTTATCTAATAGCTTATACTGGATCATATTCCTTCTCAAGTAAGTCAATTCTGTCTTTGGAAAACCTTACTATTAGATAAGCATCCCTATTTCACTGTCTGCCCCTTGACCGCAGTTCTAGACTTTTAATCTATCTTTCCCAAAACAGCCCTTTAAAAAGTTTGATGACAGTCACCATGATCATACTGGATCTTTACTTCCCTAGATTCAACTTCTATAGTCTTATTCACTCTTCCTTTGTGTGCATAAAATACTTTCACCATCCTGGCCATTCTCTTCAATATGCTCTAATCAAAGAGTCTAAAATTATTCCCCAATAAGGGAAGTAGCAGAGAGAATATGTAGGGCACAAATAAAAATCTGTTTACTTAGACTACATATATTTCATTTTGGGACAAGGCAGGAGTGACAGTTAAGTGTTATAATTAAGGAGAGAGGAAGAAAAATGAAATGTATCTAAGGAGGATACAACTATTAAAGTTCTGTTCTTATAAACAGGCACACAGCCAAGAAGGGTTAAATACCCAAGGCTATTTTTAACATGTGTGACCTAAGGTCAAGTTGCCCATAGCTAGAAAAACTTCCAGTACCACAAAAATAAATGGTTGAAGAATCAAGGAAACTGAAAAAAACTTACACAATAATGTCTGACTAGCTAAAGATAAAGAGGAAAATTGTGGCCAATGTTAGAGCACTTTTCAATAGTTTTATATTCCACTATGGTTTATATCTTCCCCAAATTTATATTAAATTTCTATTTATACCAATAGCATTTTATTCTTAGTAAGATAAAAGCATTAAGAAACCAAAAAGAATCTTCCAAGGTCACATATTCTAAAAGTCCCTCTTAAAGTTAGTGAGTGCCTTCTTTTTTAAAAAATAAATATTGTATTGATTTCAGAGAGAAAAGGAGAGAGAGAAAAAAAGAGATAGAAACATGAGTGATGAGAGAGAATCATCAATGAGCTGACTCCTGCACACCCCCTACTGGGGATCAAGCCCACAACCGGGCACTGAGCCACACTGGCCCTCACTGTGCCTTCATTCTAAGGGAGCTACAACAACTGATTCATCAATTCACAAAGGCAACAACATATCCAATGTCCTGCCCTTGAGAGATTTATACTTGTGTGGAATTATCAGAGAAATGCGTGGATGGTCTTCCACTATTGCTGGTGGGAGTGGAGTTCATGGTGTACCACTGAGATAAGCATTTCCGGAGGACCCCATGGGAGGATGGGATGTGGTAGAAAGCTTTATTTTTATAGAGTTACATCCCTCAGATGGCAAAGTCCCATTTTCCTTAATCCAGTCCTGGAAGACGTGCAGCTGGGGATTAAGCAGAGGTAGAAGCAAGGCCAGTGTCCAGAGTGTCCGTTCCATGGTAGAGCTGGGTCTGGTTTAGCATCAGGCTAGTTACAGTCCCTCAGTCCATTGTATGTGGGATCCACATGGCCATGGGCCATATGGAAGAATTTAGGGGAGCCAGGAGGGCACACCCCTTGCAACAAGAGTTACAAGAGTCCCAAGAGAGCAAGAGAGAGAACTCCTTTGTTTAGGAGCTTAAGTATCTGAAATCTTCCCACTTGCATTGGCCAAGCCTACTCTGGCCAATGACCTGATCCAAGGTGTGACTGACAGATAAGTACCTTCCCTATTTCACCCAGACTTTTCTGGGCATGCGTCTAAACTGCAGCTTCCTGGCGAAGCTGCACAGATGTCATGTCTATAAAATTTGGCCTTCCCTTTGCTCCTTTCCTCTTATTCATAACCAGGTTTATTGCAACAGTATCAGAATGATCTATCCCAACTATTTGTGGAAAAAAGAGATGATGTTAGTTAACGTATGGCATAACTGCAAGTTCACCAGCTCTGCAAGTTTCAAAAGGTTCGGGCACGCACAGAGCATGTAAGCTAATAGTTTGGGGTTTCGATCACAGTGTCCCTGAAAGAGTCAAATTGCTGTCTTGCTAGCAATTAGGTAAATTATCAGATGAGTTTCTGTATTACTCACAAGACTAAAGCTGAGAGAAGGAACTGGAAGCTGTCACTATTAATCATATTTTACTACCATTGATTCATAAATCCCTTAACTTATCATACAGGCCTTCAAAGTCTTTCTATTTAAAACCTCCCTAGAGAGGTATGTTAAAGCATTTGAAGAACACAGATTTTTTTCAAGCCACAAATTATCAGTTCTGACAGGTGAACTTGCCAGGGCACACCTTTGCCAAAGTTACCTAAGCATTTTTTCCTCCACTGTTACTTTTTCTTCAATATTGTTGATCTAATAAAAGTGACATTAGAGCCTTCCAGTGGGTGGTATGGATTCTTGGAGATTTTATTCACACGTATGAAATGAGTCTTCCTAAATGCCAAGAGGATACCGCAATAAATAATTCAGCTAGACCTGAGCTGGGCTAGATTCTGGACCAGCCTTTTATCTAGAAAAAAAATAGAAAAAGCTTAGTTCCACAAAAACTGACTGAAATTTTACAGAGAATTGGACCATAGAAAACCTTGCTTGAGAATATTCAAAGTTATTTATTTCTGCAGACAGGAAAGGCATTTAGACAGTTAGGATTATGTCAGACATTCAATATAGACATATTTCACATACTATACAGAGAACTAGATACAGTGAAAGAGAGACAAAAAATGAAGAGTCAAGGGCCATTGGGCTATATTAGTTTTTGATTGTCCTGCCCCTTATTCCTCACTCCAGTCCCTGGCCTGACAAGCTTGAGAATTAGACCCTTGCTTTACAAAGAACCAAAGCACAGTTGATACATTCACGACTTTGTCCCACTATTGTTCATACATGACTGAGTTCCATATATGAGTCTCTGAATATTTTCCCCAGATGCGCTTGCTTCAGTTTCTAATTGCGGGGGCCTGACTTGACTTGCATCAAACACTGACCTTCAGTTTCCCTCCTAAACCCTGAGCTTTCCAATTCCCTCCATTTTTACAATTTCCATTTCCCTGACACAAGCAATTCTCCAGATGGAAACTGTTGGGGTTCAGAGTAGGCCAACCCAAAATATCTCATAATGACATATTGATTACTTTGAATTAAAGTCACTTAAGAAACTTCCAATGCAAGAACACTCTGGCCTCTCTCTTTCTCTGCCCCCTCTTAAAGCAGGAGATGAATCTCCCATGTGAATAGTACCCACCCTGCATCTGAAGGCTAAGAAAGACACCCTTATCACTAGAGTTAAGGAATCCAGAACAAAAAGCTCACATATACAAACCTTGTTGCCTCTTTATTAATTTACTACCCAAGCTCAAACCTTGCTTAGATTTCTGACTAATGAACACTAACATTTTTTTGTCCTGTCAATTCCTCAGAAGTTTATTATCTTAGTCAAAAAAATATAAAAAGGTGCCCACTTCAATCATTTCTGTCAGCATTATGTTATCTTGAGCACCATCATTTCCCATGCACACATATTAAATTGGCTTTTCTCCTCTTAATCTGGTCTTGTGTCAATTTTATTATAATCTATCCATAAGAACTCAAGAGGGGCAGAGGGGAAATTTCACCCTTCCTGACAATACCCAGTAGGACTGGCTCTGGCCTCAGGCCTGGCTGCTCTTGCACCCATCAGCCAGTCATAAATTTCTTCTGCGTTCTCTGTGGTTTTGGTCCATACTCTAATTGTGGCTGACCTCAAAGTGTGGACATCATTATTATTGGGAGCAAAGCAGTTTAATGGTTTAAGGGTATGAACTCTGGAGGAAGGTTATCTGTTTAAAACCCAACTACCTGTGTTGTCTTAGGCAAATTACTTAATTTCTGAGAGCCTCAAATTTCTCTTCTATAATGGTGATGATGATGATAATAATGACTTCCATGTAGAGAAGCTCTGAGGATTAAATAAACTCATATGTGTCAATACAAATCACGATGTCTGACACATGTTTATCACCCAAAAATATTAGCAGGTAATACACGATTTCTCTGCTCCAACTACATGATATTCTGGGCAATTTAGGATGCAGCAATAATGTGTTTCATTAAAAAAGCCCTCAAATCTAATTTATCTTTCATTAAATTGGTCAGCTTTACTTCCAGCAATTGTATTCACTTTGAGTCTCTATTTTATCTTATAATAGATTTACTTTAGTTTGAGTATACTGTCCTAAAGGAGATCTTCACTCATTTATTTATGCAGTTAATGATAATTATAAGAGCCTACTATATGTCTGGCACTGATAACATTAAATGAATGGGAAATAAGAACCAATATACTTTGGAATGCTATCATCTACTTTTTAAAAATATTTTATTGATTTTTTTACAGAAAGGAAGGCAGGGGGATAGAGAGTTAGAAACATCGATGAGAGAGAAACATCGATTAGCTGCCTTCTGCACACCCCCTACTGGGGATGTGTCCACAACCAAGGTACATGCCCTTGACCAGAATCAAACCTGGGACCCTTCAGTCTGCAGGCCGACGCTCTATCCACTGAGCCAAACCTGTGAGGGCTATCATCTACTTTTTAAATTTCATTGATATTAAGCATTCCTAATATTGTGCTTGTAGGGAATGTTTGACTCTGAAACTGTCAAATTAAGGGGATGCTCATTATTAATCCTATTCTGAATAGTTATGTTTCAATACACTGATTACAATCATATGGCAGTTCATTCATCATGAAGTAGTTTGGGAATTAGCAAATTATCTATCTAAGAGACTAGCACTAGTTAATAATGATAAACATCTAGATTTTCTCTATTCCCCCTCAAACTCATTTTAATTCTTGCACACACATAGTCTTTCTCCCTCCAAAGAAAGTAATCAATAGGAATTAGAGTTGTTCAATAAACTCCCTAGTCCTCAGAATATCTTTTGTAATGTAATTAACATGCACATCATTTAGGATGAATTGTTTTAAAACCGGATGAATTTAGACCAGGTGGACTCCTTATCCCTTCTTCTAATGAATCTTTTTTGTAATATGTACCCCTATCCTTATTAGTATTTACCTAGTGCATTTATTTACTGAGAGATACAATAAGACCAAAGAACTATTTAAACCTCTCTCAGGACTCATCTTTAACATATTTAACCACTGGTTTTAGAAAATGGGAGAGCCAAACTTTTCCTAGATATCAAAACCTTCTCATCATCTATATGATGGCATCTCCCTAGAAAGACAATGACCCATTAAAAACTGAATAGGCATCCAGGAAATACTCATTCAGTCATTGCTGTGGGGGAGACAAAATAATTTTCCCTTTACCCTTCTAGGTTCTTGGCTGAGATACACCCTGTAATAAGAAACCAGATTAACAGGAAAAAAAGATACAGAATTTCAATAACGTGTAAACCTCCTATATACGGGGGGATACTGAGTAACTTCTCTGAATGGCCCCAGCCACCACCTTAAATACCTTCAAGCTAAAAACCAAATACGATGTTGGGGAGAGAGGTGCATTATGGGAGATTAGCAGGAAAAGCACAGTAAACAAAGAGGGTAAGGTTGTTATGTAAACATAAGTTATTGCCTTCTCCAGTGATAAGCATTTCTAGAAATTTAAAGTCATTTTTCTCTTTCCGATACAGAGAGGGAGAAACCCTTACAAATGAAAGTTTTCTTATAAATGTAAATGTCTCTTATAAAAGAGTAATTTCTTGATTTTCAGAGCTTTTCCTGTGTCTGCTGTTTCTTAAAAATAATCAGCCTAAAATAATCCTTATGCCAAAAAGGCATATTTTTGGATGGTATATTCTGCTCCCCTTTACAGCTTATGCAGTGCCAAAATATTAAGGAACTTAAGTTATGTTGCTGCAGCATCTGCAAATCAGAGCCATCAGGTTTAACAAATTATCTCCTTGGATGAGATCAGACATTTTGCATCCAAAATTTTCTTCTATCCTATAGCAGTTTTCTTACTTCTCTGTTTTCCAATTGTATAAGACATCTAAACAGCTGACCCAAACTTTTGTTCTTGCTAACTAAATGCCAAAAAAACCCACCAAGAAGAACACCAGGAGGCTATGTTGAATCCAGGAGCACACACTGTCCACTACTAGTGATTTTATACATTCAGGTTCTCGATATGGACATTCCAACATGGTTATTTGATTGCCACTAAAATTACAGGCATGGAAACTAAAGTTGTCAGCTATTTCCTTAGACATGCAATATATGATTTAAGTGAGCTTAACTCCAACTTATTTTTTACCTCTACACTGGGATATCTTTTCAAAGGTCTGTTGATTGTAGGTTTTTTTTTTATCAACTACAGCATGGAGATTTTTAAAAAAATATATTTTATTGATTTTTTACAGAGAGGAAGGGAGAGAGATAGAGAGTTAGAAACATCGATGAGAGAGAAACATCAATCAGCCGCCTCCTGCACATCTCCTACTGGGGATGTGCCCGCAACCCAGGTACATGCCCTTGACCGGAATCGAACCTGGGACCTTTGAGTACAGCATGGAGATTTATTATGTAGCATAGTTTTGCATTTTAGTAATTTTAGTAATTCAGTTTTATTCAGTGTGAACTAGAATATCCAAGCAGCATCTTTGTTAGGAAAAAAGAACCACTGGTCGCTGATAATTAGCTTATTTCATAATTAACAATTAACAAGGGGATGGGCCTGGACAAAACCAATATTGGGATCTAAGAATGATAAGCCCTTCAGTTTTTATCATTCTTGGTGAACTAATCCAGTGGGCCAAAGCTCTTAGTATTTAATTATATATGGGCATAACCGTTGGAAGTTCTTTATTTGCTCTATTGTATTTTTCACTTGTTTTCTCAACTAAATGTAAATTCTTGATTAAGATCTTTAACTTGTACTTCTTGTTATATGTTTTATTAAACATAACCACTTCGATGAGTGGGATGATTAAGTGTATTCTGAGTAATAAGAACTTTGCAGCAGGATTTCTCAATCTTGTCACTATTGACATTTTGGGCCAGGTGATTCTTTGTTGTGGGGTGATTCAATGTGTTGTCCTACACATTGTAGAATGTTTAGCAGCATTCCTGGCCTCTACCCATTAGACACCAAAATTACCTTTCCCAGTTGTGACAAATATTGTCTTCAAAGATTGCTAAATGTCCCCAAGGGACAACATTGTCACCAGTTGAGAACCAGTGACCTATTGTATGGATAGCAGAAGTATGAGTATTTTAATCCCGAAAACCCTCCAAGATTCTATCAGATGTCATTGGAAGTTCAAGAGAATGGGTGCTTGTTATGCCATGGGAAATGGTGAATAGGTTCCTTGTGTTTCCACTCTTGGAGAGTCAACCAGAAGTCACTAGAGCAATGTTTCACAGTCTTTTTGTTGTTACTGCAATCTTTTCAGCACACACAAATCACCTACGGAGTTGGTTAAAAAGGCATTCAAATTCAATAGTCCGGGGTGAGACTCAAGACTTTAATTTCAAACAAGTTCCTTATTTATGCTGACGGTGTTGGTCTGTGGACCACAATTGGCATACCAAGGTCTTTGCCTGGACAATAGATCTTCTAATAAACTTGACAGTATCTTATAGGTAAAGAGCAGCTAGCTCTCTTGAGTTCACTGTTTCCATGACAGAGAAATGAAAGAGGGAGGAGTAAAGCCAGTCACTGGGACTAATTTCAACTAATTGCCTCATTCTTCTTACATGGTCAACACTTTTGAACCTACTTGAACATTGCCCTCATACTCTTAATGAGGTTACTTGTCCCATGTATTCAAAGAAATTGTGCTTTATAGAACACATTTGCTACTCAGAGAGATGTCTGAGGGGGCACTCTCTTCAAGTATTAAATAATTAACCTTTTAAATAAAGAGCTCTCATTGTTGGACATAGTTCTTATATAATTCTCTTTTTTAAAAAAGGAAATCTTCCCGGCCAGTGTGGCCCAGTAGTTGAGCATCAACCTACGAACCAGGAGGTCACAGTTCGATTCCTGGTCAGGGCACATGCCTGGGTTGCGGACTCGATCCCCCAGTAGGGGGTGTGCAGGAGGCAGCCCATCAATGATCCTCTCTCATCATTGATGTTTCTATCTCTCCCTCTCCTTTCTGCTGTGAAATCAATAAAAATATATTTTAAAAATAAAAAAGGAAATCCACTTAGAAATGTCTCAACAACACATATATGGACATATATTTCAGGCTATGCAAATAGCAATTACCAAGGAGGAACAAGATATATGATGGGCAGTAAATGCTGCTAATTTCCTGTTTTGAATATTTATACTCAGCTAAATTTCAATTATGTATAGTAAGGAAGAGCAGGCATGGTATGAGAAAGGCACTGCCACATATTATTAATCAACGATATGACAGCAAGCAGGCACAGAAAAAAATAACACAGTAATACCACCTGTATAAATAGTTACTTTGTGTTCAAAAGTTCAATTCATTTTGATTTTTTAAAGTATAGTTGGCATACAATCTTATATTGGTTATGTTAGTTTCAGGTGTGCAATATAATGATTCAACATTTTGTTAACATAAAAAAAACACATTCAAACCTGTAAAGAATTTTTGGGAGTTTATTTAAGCCAAAGTGTAGACAATTGCTAGGAAGCAGAATATCAATGTATTGAGATAGTGCTCCTGAGAATGGCAGCTTTGAACCTTGTTTTATACATCACCATCAAAGGAGGAGATGTAAGTTTGTGAAATCCATTGGTGATAGATTAGAGAGGAGGGAGAAAGCAAAGTGGGGAAATGCCTGGGATTGGATAAAAAGTAAAATGATAGACACATGCTTCTTTTACATAAGTGGGTTAGGATAGTTAACAGTAAACAATTAACATGATAACAATAACAATGAGGGAATCTGTGCCAGGGCTGTGCCCTGAGGGATCCGGAAAAAGGGAAGTTACAAGTTGCCCTGACATTCCACAGGCATGTTATCTTAGATGCAAAAAGACAATAGGCTCAGTAAAGATGGAAGTTGATCTTTGTCAGGGAGGATACTGGCCTAGGACATGACTACCCACTATAAACTGCTTTTTAATTAAAGGTTTTAATTTCAGACCATCCTTTGTGGTTACTGTACGTCTCTTGAGCTTGCAAGGCCGCCACTCAGGCCTTTCTTGAGTTAGGTTAGCATGTGGCCCCTTTTTGTCCACAATTTTTATACCTTACAGTGTGATCTCCCTACTGATTCTATTAATTATCTGTGACCATGTAAACTTATCATAATATTATTAACTATATTTGCTTCCCCCTTTTCAACTTTCCTCCACCTCTCATCTGTCTAGCATCTAATAACAGAAGTTATAAAACACAAGTAAACCTAAGGTGAGGATAGAGAGAATCCACTGGAATTCACATCTTTGTGTTGGAAAATGACAGGCAGTTTGAAAAATAATAATTCAGTTTAAGGTATTTGCAATAAGCCCACCAATATCATCTAGCACACATTTTCATATATGTGATCAGATATCAGACAGGATAGCATATTCATGGCCAAACACACCACTTATTATTCCTTCTCATGTTATAGAAAACCGGAGAAAAACCAAGCAACACTTAAAGAAATGGAGTTACACAGCTTTATTATACCAGTGGACTCAGAGGAGGTTGCCTCTCAAATTCTGAGCAAACCAATATGGTGGAAGCCCCTCTTTTATCCCCTTTTGGTGTCTTTGTCCCCCAAATATGGATTATACTTCCGGACCTTTCGCGGGCTTTGCAAAAAGCCCCAGGTGTTGGGGGTCTTGAGACCATACCTAAGAGCCTGGCCTGGCGCCAGCGCTGATAACCCCTCTTCCAGGGGCTGTGTCATGGTTTATGGCCTCTGTAAAATGTGAGCATTTAGGTAACAGGTCTTGTAAGATCAGTTTGTGGAGAAAGGGGCAATGATTTAATTATAGGTTATCAAGAATGTACACTGGGTTTGCTGGCACAGATTCAGATTGCTAGCCCCCTCAAATATCAGGGTTACATTGGAATTAGCCTTTTAGCCTTCTCACTCAGAACTACCTTCATTCTAGGTCAAAACAACTTATTGACTGATGATGTTTCATAAGCTGCTCAAAATCTCAATCCACTGTAGGCTGCTTAGTGATGATTCATATAATGTTGTTGTATGAAAAGCAACAAATCATTCCCATTCACCAAATATACTTTTAGTGCCAGCTATGGGCCAAGCACTGGGTTAGGTGTCCTTAGAAGTTGAGTCACTGCTGCCTGAGGGATGTCTACCACCATCCTGGGGCATTAAAGCAACATTATTTGGGAGAGGGAGATGGCTGTGCATTTTTATGGTTGTGAATTCCTGCAGTCAGTTGAGAAATGGCACAACTGGGTCATGAAATGCAAGGTATAACTTTTAATAAGAAGTTTCTGGATATCGAACTTTGACAATCAGGTCAGTAAGTGAGAAATTACATATGACACATAAAAACTGCTAACTACTCTCTCAGGTCATACAGTAGGGAAAAAATGTGTTGATTTCCAATAAATTACTATGGTAACTTGTATTAGATGTTATTGTTGAGAATTGCATTTGCCATCTGTAAGAACTATGTTAGCTATTTGTCTCTATTTTTAGGGCACATATTCTATTTTCAGCATGTGTTCTATGAAGGATGATAAATCTGTAGGTTGATTTCTCTAAATTAAAAGTAGACATTTAAATCTTATTAAAGTTGATTTTATTTCTACTTCACAAAATATCTAATGGTATGTTTTAAAAAGCACAAAAAAGGTAGTTAGTTTTTAAAGCCTCCCAAGAATTATTTTACATGAATTCAAATTTGATATGAATGAGGATTGAGTAAGAAGAAACTGTGAACTGTGAAGAAAAAAACAAACAAAACAAAACAGTTACTTGAAAGTGTTTTATTTTTTGACTATTCACCTGTTTGTGACCTAATGAAGTCTCTTCATGCCATTGTTCTTCATTTTTATCATTTGTAAACTAATTGCCCTTAAGTACCAGAGCAGGAATCCTGTAAGAACATATTAAACCCTGGGTGACTGATATTATATATTAGCCCGTTTCTCAGATTTTACAACTTCTAGAGTTTTGTGTCATTGTACCTCATTTTTTAAATCTTGAAAGTAAACTAAAGCAGTTGCTCTTTCCAGGGATTTTCTTACAGTTGTGTTTGTAAAATTGCCTGGGATCTTTAGATGAGAAGTTCTCATAACTGCACAATAGAAATTACAATTCCATAAGATAGGTGAGTGAAGTTAAAAGTACTGACTGGTAATGCTTATTAAATTCATGGAAACTAAAATGGAAGAGGCCATTATCAAAGCTTAAAAGACTGGCACACATAAATTGCCTGACTTAAATCAGTTTGGAACTCTAGTATGTAATGTAAAATGAGTATGATTTGAAAACTCATTGTTGCTATCCCACAGTTTCAAGGTAATGAATCACAACTGCTTGTTTGCACTTTTAATTTTCCCCAAACAAATTTGTCTATATTGTGTAAATATCTCAATATTAAAAATAGCTTAAAGGAATATATTAAAGATATCAAAATAACATGCCATATTGGCTGTCTTCGTAAGTAGACTGCTGTCACTGGCAACGCAGTAGTCACATAAAAATTGGTATTATTAAAATGAATTATCAACTGTTGAGTACTCACATACCAGTTTAGTTTCCTCATCTGTAAAACACAATTTAACTAAATGGAATTTGAAATCCACCTTTTCTCTAAAACAGGATTATGTTTTAACCTACTTTTTCAGTGAATACTTGTAAACTGTTGCCAATATGATTATTTATATGGAGAAAAGTGGCTTAGTGGAATTAAATAATTCCTGCTGGACTTGCCTTGCTGACCCAGACATCTATAACTGATAGTTGGATAAATAGATATGTGAATGAAAAATTAATTTGGCTAAAGAGTTTATCATGACTCTTAGCAAAAATACAGATTGTAAAACACTTTGGGCAATTCTATTCCAAACTGCCCAGAGTAAAAGGCAAAATATAAGCTATTTTCTAGTATTAGTATTTAAAGACATACATCACTTGCCTCAGTTAAGGTTACTTGAAAACCTAATATATTTAAGAGATGCATAAAATTTTTAACTAAAGTAATAATAGTGGTTATGTCTCAGGACAGTGTGATTTCATGTGATTTTTAATTTATTTTTCATATTCTTATATGATATTTCAAATTCTTTACAATAAGCATGTTTTGTAGAGTCAGGAAAAAAAGGTGAGAAAAAAATAAATCTATTTTTGTACAGCCACTGAAAATTTTTAAAATGCTTACAGGAAACCCATTATTATTCTTTTTGCAATAAAATCAAGTTATTTGCACATTTTTAAAATATGTTAAAATCTATTTGCTTGAATATACAATCTTGTCCCTGCATTATGTCTGTCTATATTAAAAAATATTGCATTTTAGGGGACACTTTTACTTCTACATTATTTTCTCAAGCCACTGCTAATTTTCATCCTGAGATGAGAAGATAATGCCTTATTTTTGTTAAACAGGGCTCTGTTATTGCCATATTGGTAAAGACAATTTATTATTAAGGACAGACCCTTCATATATGTATCCCGGCTACACAGGCCACTAAAATGTATGTCACCCACTTTATTCTTAACTTTGTCATTGTTTAAGGAGCCATTTACTGTTCCATTGGGAGGAAACAAGAAATGGTAGTTTCTGCTATTGGTAGTTCCCAAAATATGCCTATTTCTTCACAGAGTGTTAATGGGAGAAAAACAACTTAAACAGGTGTTGATAAATTCTTGACTTGTGTCTCTTTACAAAATGAGAAAGGAAAGTGGCAAACTTACCACAATTTTCCTCAGCATTTTTATGTTTTCAGAAAACAGAGAGTGATCAAAAAGATTCAAGAGAGATAAGAAATGGATTCTTCTATTACATCCATTGAAGGAAATGAGCCAGCATATGTTTTGATTATTGTTTTTTGTCTTAATAGTCTCTAGCTCTGTAGAATCACTAAGATATTGAATAAAAGTTGTCTCATGAGAGAAACAGCTTTTGCCAAAAACATTTTACTTATTCCAATGCTTTCAATACTAAGGAAATGTGTTAAAACCCTAATGGAAGGAAATTACAATAATAACATAAAATTCTGGAGTTCACCAAAGCATTCCATTTTGTATATTGCAATGCAATCCATTTTTATGTGAGTAAAATATTTTATAAATCTATTTTCAACCATGGAATGTACTACAAAACACCTTCCAATTTTTTTAGAAGTGTTCAATATTTCTGTAGAAAATATGGCTTCTTCTGTTGGTTATCTAAGCAGTCCAGATGTTCTGGATTCTCTGGCCAATCCAAAGTGTTCCCAATAGAAGACCAGATTGTTCTAACTGTGACAATATATCCTCTGGTGGAGGGTTGCTTTCAGGATAAACACTGCATCCCTTAACAAAAGGCAATGCCACCTTCACTCTGACAGTTTGCTCTCAAGAGATGTTTTGTAACATTCCATCTGTGCCTGTCTATTTGTATGACATGTCCAGAAGGAAATTCCTAGTGGAGGGAAAGCAAATACTTTTTCTTTAAAGAGATTTTCTTTTAGGCATCAGTGAAGTTTGACACCTTGATATACAATTGCCCTGTCTTCTAAGCTGGTCACCTGAGGCCCATTTTGCTCGTCATTATAGCATTCTCTTCCTTCTTTGTCTGGTTTCTCCCCATCAAACTCAGTTTTATAAGATTAAAGAGGAAGGAGGCTTCCTGTATGTTTGTATGTGTGTAAATACATAATATCTGTGTACATCCACTGCTTTTATAGTCTAAAGGGGAAATGTTTCAGCAATAGAGCTCTGTGTTAGTAATACTAAATTGTACATTTATAAAATATGTCAACTTTCCACTAGAGATAATCATTGTCCTATTTTTCTGACCTGATTTTGGGAACCTGGCTTAACTGATTCCATGAATCCTTCAAATACTTATTGACAAGGTACATGCTGGTTGCTTTGAAAAGGAAAACAACAACAACAACAAAAAACAGCCTTAGCCAGTTTGGCTCAGTGAATAGAGTGTCGGCCTTCAGACTGGAGGGTCCCAGGTTCAATTCCCATCAAGGACACATACCTCGGTTACAGGCTCTATCCCTGCCCAGTCGGGCACTTGAGTGAGGCAACCAATTGATGTGTCTCTTTCACATCGATGTCTCTCTCTCTGTCTCTCCCCCTCCCTTCCACTCCATCTAAAAATCAATGGGAAAATATCCTTGGGTGAGGATTAACAAAAAAAAAAATAAAAGGAAAGGAAAAAAACAAACAATATATTCTAGCTGAGAAATCACTACATGAATTTGTCTACCATCACTCGTCATGACATACATTTGCTTTCCCTGTGCTTCACACCAAACTACTTGCCAAAAAACTTTGCAGTCACTGTGCTACACTGTACCAATGTCTGACCATATCTCTAAAATACTCCAACAGAAACAGGAACACGCACAAACCACCCAAAAGTTGCTCACCTATGGTTATGATACTTACAGTAAAACATTTCTTACACCCATATAAAAGGCCTAGCAGAGTGACATTTAAGTGCACAATAAAATAGTAACTTTTATTATTTTGTTAACCATTGCTTGCATGATTGACTCTGCAACTAGACATGGTCTCCTTTAAGGCAAGAAGCATACAGTATTTAATTTGTCATTTTATCACTAGAACTCAAAACACTATACTTGGCACTTATTAAACCAAAAGAAATTGAATGAATGAAGAAAAAGAAAAGCTGAATAAGAGTATCAAAATTATAAAACAATAGATGATTTATTTCTAAATGCCAATAGAATACAAATTTCCTAGTTCTGTAAGACTATAATGTCATTGTATTTATGAATGAAAGAATATTTCTAAATCAATACTATGAAGTTGACCATTTTTCTATAGAATGAAATTATATTACCAAATCAATGGACTGCATATTAATAATTATACCTCATTAGTTGCTTGAGCCTCCTGGTTGCCTGTAAAAAGATATTTTTGAAATTATAGAAAGAGGATATATAAAAATCTAACCTTTCATTGGAAAAATTGAGTTTTTTTTTTAATCATCCAATAATTCATTTAGCCAACAAATATTTATTGAGCACCTATTATGTGTCAGGTAGTTTTCAAAGTACTTAGGTCAATAAAAAAATGTGAACAAAATAGACCAAAAAATTTCCCTGATGAAATTTATTTTTTAAATATGTGTTTATTGCCCTAGCTGGTTTGGCTCAGTGGTTGAGCATTGACCTGCGGATTGAAGGCTCCCGGATTCAATTCCTGATCAGGGCACATGCCCAGGTTTTGGGCTTGATCCCCAGTAGGGGTGTGCAGGAGGCAGCCGACCTATGATTCTTTCTCATCATTGATGTTTCTGTCGCTCTCTCCCTCTTCCTTCCTCTCTGAAATCAACCTAGGCATGTGTCCTGATCAGGAACCAAACCATGACCTCCTGGTTCATAGTCAATGCTCAACCACTGAGCCACCCAGCTGGGCTCCCTGATGAAATTTAAATTGCATTGGGATAATATAGACAATAAACAATAATAAATGTATTAATAAAAAATTAAATATGGTATATAGTGATAAATGCTATAGAAAAAATAGAAAAAAAGAAGTGGAAAAAATTCCAAGGTTAGGACATGTTTTTGGAAGATTAAACTGAAGGCTTTGTACAGATTACACCAGAATAGCTGTAAATAATAAAATTTTAATTCAAAAGTAATCAAACCAAAATACACTCTAATTACAATAACACTTTCAATAATGTGATCTTACCTTTTGACCTGTCTTTTATTTTTTAACTTTTTATTTTGAAAAACAACCTGCAGACATTACAGAAAAACTTCAAAAAAATAGTATGATGGATTTCCACCTATCCTCTCTAACTAGAACCGCCAATTATTAACATTTTGCCACATTTGCCTTATCTCTCTTCATCTAAGTAGGTAAATAGAAAGATAGAACAACGCTCTGTATAGTAACACACAATACATATTATTGCTGAACCACATGAGAGTAAATTACAGACATCATGACTAATTTCTTCAATGTGAATTTCCTAAAAACAAGGATATTTTCTTACAAAGCCAGAGTATATTTATCAAATTCAGGAAAATTAAAATAATAGAGTGCTATTATCTAGTATATAGTCTATTTTCACATTTCAGAGATTATCCCAATAATATCTTTTATACCATGTTGCCCATTCAGGATTACACATTGCATTTAGTTGTCATGTCTTTTTAGTCCCTTTTAATCTGGGATGATTCCTCAGCCTTTCATCTTTCATGACATTGACATTTTTAAAGAGCAGAAATCATATTTTATTTTTTTGTAGAATGTCCCTCAGTTTGAATTTGCCTATTTCCTCCTTTTTTGGATATTTACCTCTTCCTGGCTGGAATACTCCATAAATGATATTTTGCTTTCTCAATGTGTCACATGAGGAGGTACATGATGCCAATTTGCTGGATTACTGGTGAAGCTGATTTTGGTCACTCCCTTAAGATGGTGTTCCATTTCCCCTTAATTATTTTTTTTATTGTTGAAAGTATTACAGATGTCCCCCTTTGTTTGTGGTTTCTTTCCCATTGACCTCCTCTACCCTGCACCAGCCCCTCCCAGGCCTTCACCACTCTATTGTCTATGTGCATATATGCATGTGGGATCACTCGGTCAAATGGGAGTTCCATTTTTAATTTTCTGAGGAAGCTCCATACTGTTTTGCACAGTGATTGGACCAATCTGCATTCCCACCAGCAGTGCACGAGGGTTCCTTTTTCTTCACATCCTCGCCAGAACTTGTCATTTATTGATGATAGCCATTCTGACAGGTGTGAGGTGATACCTCATTGTTGTTTTAATTTGCATCTCTTGGATGATTATTGACTTTGAGCATTTTTTCATGTTTCTTGGCCTTCTATAAGTCCACTTTGGAGAAGTGCCTATTTAGGTCCTTTGTCCATTTATTAATGGGATTGTTTGTCTTCATTTTAAGTTGCATGAGTTCCTTATATATTTGATAATTAACCCCTTATTGGATGTATCATTGGCAAATAAGTTCTCCCATGCTCTCTTTTCACTTTGTTGATGGTTTGTTTGCTGTGTAGGAGCTTTTTATTTTGATGTAGTCCCATTTGTTTATTTTCTTCTTAGTTTTCTTTTCCCTAGAAGTATTGATAAACATGTTGCTACATGAGATGTCTGAGATTTTGCTGCCTATGACTTCTTCTAAGATTTTTATGGTTTCACATCTTACATTTAAGTTTTTTATCCATTTTGAGTTTATTCTAGGTATAACTTGGTGGTCTTTCTTTCTTTCTTCTTTATTTTTTTGCATGTACCTGTCCAATTTTCCCAACACCATTTATTGAAGAGATTGTTTATACTCCATTGTATGCTCTTGCCCCCTTTGTCAAATATGAATTGAGAATAATGGTTCAGGTTGATTTCTGGGTTCTCCGTTCTGTTCCATTGATCTACATGCCTGTTCTTGTACTAGTATGAGGCTGTTTTGAGTACAGTGGCTTTGTAGTATAACTTGATATCTGGTATTGTGATTACTCCAAAATGGTTCTTTCTCAAGATTGCTGTGGCTATTAGGGCTTCTTTTTGGTTCCAGACAAATTTTTGTAGTGTTTGTTGTAGATCTGGGAAATATGCCATTGGTATTTTAATAAAGATTGCATTGAATCTATAGATTGCTTTGGGTAGTATGGACATTTTAATGATGTTTATTCTACCAATCCATGAACATGGTATATTCTTCCACTTGTTTATATCTTCCTCTATCTAATAAATAGTCAGTGGTAAGGGTACTTTAAGACATTGTGAACATCCGGTCTCATCAATCTTTCACCCAATAATTTTAGCCTCTGTTGATAACTCCTGCCTGAATCAATTATTATTAGGAAGGCAGAAAAATGACATTCTGCTCTAATGAAGACCTTCCCTCTTTCTTAATTTATAATTAGTATGAACTCATGGATTCATATTTTATTCAATTACTGTCGTTATTCATTTTAACTTGTCAACCTGTCTTTTAATACATACCACTTATGAATATTTCCTACTTTATAGGAAAAACAAAACAAATCACCCTTCCTATCTGGTTGGAAAGAGGAAAAACACATTCCAAGGGTAGGCTCTAGCAAACTGTAAAGTGAATGATGCAGTCCAGATGGGGTGGTTCAGTGGTCGAATGTTGACCTATGAACCAGGAGATCATGGTTCGATTCCTAGTCAGGGCACATGCCAGGGTTGCAGGCTCAATCCCCAGTGTGGGGCATGCAGGAGGCAGCCTATCAATGATTCTCTCTCATCACTAATGTTTCTATCTCTGCCTCCCACTCCCTTTCTCTCTGAAATCAATAAAAATATATTCTAAAAATAAAATAAAAATAAAGAGAATGATGCATTTTTCCCTTTAGTATTTCATTTTATTTTTAATTTTAATAGTTTATTAACATGTAACAATTCCGTTCTAAGGGTTTGTGGGAGCTTAGTCGAACTAGGCCTTAATGATGGGTCCTACCCAATGACCATATGTGCATTCTTGATTGGCAGTAATTTAAAGTTAATTTGGTACTTTGGCTAAAAACTTCTTTCTAATATGGCAAAGTATATTACTTTGAAGGTAATCTTTTGCCCAAATGTTTAATTTAATTCACCAATCAAGCTTCTACATTCAGAGACCATTATTATTATTATTATCATTATTATTAGTTATACTCTGCCTTGTTCCAAAAAGCACTTTTGCAAGAGCAAATTGCTATCTTTACGTACTAGTTTGTACCTTCCCAAAACATTTCCTTGCTATTATGTGAATAGCAATACAGTTTCTTAATGTGTTACCAAAAAAATTATAACTACTTCTAAATTGCATTGATGTATTGTAGAATTGAGTTGAACATCTTTGTAGGCTGAACATAATAATTCTCCTGCCAGGAAAAAATAAGTTATACTGCTCCAGAGAAATAAATATGCATATGAATTTATGTGGATGGATAAATCCTTATAAAGTTAAGCTCTTTATAACACAATGAAAGAAGAGAAAATGTACTTGGTGAAGCTAATGAATACACTGGGATCATTATATTGTCTATCATGCATTTTCCCCACAAACTTGCATTTTACTGCATATAAATCAGAGCA
Organism: Myotis lucifugus; assembly: GCF_000147115.1. Lineage (NCBI taxonomy): Eukaryota > Metazoa > Chordata > Mammalia > Chiroptera > Vespertilionidae > Myotis > Myotis lucifugus. Next base: position 7,369,990 of record NW_005871068.1, read on the forward strand.
GAGCATTTTAAATGACTTTATATAATGAATGAGGCAATTTTAGGATGAACTATATAAGAATAAGCCACCTAAAATATTTAGTCATACCTTAAATAAGATTATGTATATCAGTAGACAGAGAGATACAAAATGAAAACTTTAAGTGAAGAGTTCAAAAATACATATAAATTTTGATTTAACTTTATTAGCATCTTTACCTCTTCAAAGATACGTAGCAGAAATTGTTTGTACACAATAACACCAGATACAATAAAAAAATATGATCCCAAAATATACGAAGTAATTGCACCAAGATTAGTGTAAACCAAATGCATTTATTATTTGCAAAGTAATCCAGTATACTAAGAGATGGCGTGCGCTTTATTTTAATTAGCTGTTTCTTTTAAAGGGTTCTTGGTCCAACTGTCTTGATAAGAAAAAAAATTGTAGTCATTGCTCAAAATGCTTGTAGCAAATTTAGTTTCAAATTGAAGCAATTTATTCCAAAAGCAATCTACTACTGCAACAATAATCAATGTGTTTTCCCTTAGCCCATACTGGAGCTTTCCAAGGACTATTGTTAGTTGCCTTTAACTAAATAACTACTGGTGCCCTTAAATGTAACTCTTGGCACTTTTTCATTTGTTGTGTTTAACCAAATGCCAGTTTTCCTTAGGTTTGCCTAGCAATTTTGCTTTACAATTTTCAATATTCAGTCTCAGTCCTTTAAAGTGGGCAAAGTCTATCATTTTAACAAAATAACACAAAGACTAAACATATTTTAAAAGGTCTGTGCTTTCTCTTTCCATCCTCTGATGTTGAATTGTACTGAAATAGAATCTTTTTTATTTTTTAAATGCCACCACTATAAGCATCTTGAACTTGAGCTGAAAAGCAGGTCCCAATTCAAAGGATAAAATTACATTTGCTGGGGCAACACCATTCACATTATAATGCAAAGATATTCTTTGAAATTAGTGTTTTGGGTTTCTTCAGATATATTCCCAGAAGTGGAATTGCTGGGTCATAAGGCAGTTCCATTTTAATGGAAAGATAAAACACAGAAGTGGGCCCAAATCTTTTCTTTTAACTGTAGCAGAATTTAACCCCTAGTAATTTTGTCCTCATTCAATGTATAAACAATAATGGGTAGCACTCATATTAATGAATGTGTCCAGCTTGGAGCAAAAGAAATGTAGCAATTAAATTTAATAACCATTTTCTTTAGGAGCTTTTATATATGCTTTATAAACCAATGTGAATAACTTAAATCAAATGGAAAATTTTTTAACCTGCACATATTTATAATGTGAAAGCATATAAATTACTCTTGCATAAAAATAATGTAACTGAGAAGCAGGCACTGGTGTGTGTACTATTCAGAAAAACACATTTCTTTTCTGACTTTCAAGGATGTTATAAGAACACCATGCTTCTGCATGTAATTTTACAGCAGTATCTGGGAACAGTCTGAGATAATCTTAGTATTTCAGTATCAATTAGCTCCTTGTAAATGCTATTTCTTTGGACAAGATTTTGCTATTATTAGTAGTAAATGACTATCATATGGCTCAGAAAACTTATTCTTGCTTATTGCCTATACTCTAGATATATAACTTTTCATATGTTTGTACCTTGAAGGAGGTATTCATGTGACACAAGACCACTTTGTAATTGCTTAGCTACATTGACCCTGCTCTCTTTTTCTCATTACATTTCAGACAATACTATTGATTGGCCTAGTAAATAGTGTATAAAACTTTCTGAGTGGCTCTTGACATCTAGAAATGGAAATCACTCATATTTGGGCAATTACTTCTCTAAAACTAAAAAACCTTATTTTTATATAATTTTTCTCTAATTTATACATACTCAATTTTTACAAGTTGAAAAAAAACTATATAGAGACCAATATTATAAATTCCATCTGAAGAAAATGAGAACTCTCCTTATTGGATTAATAGCATTATGTTCTAGGCATGTTTTTCCATGTTTCTAAAGGACTAGATAAGGGTGCGTAAGACATGTTGGATGCCCAAGCCCAGTGCCATGCCTCCAGAATCAAAGAGTGTGCTTGGGGGCAACACAGAAGAACCCTTCCCTGCCTGGGAAGTTATCTACAGCATAACAGCTGTCCTGATTTCCATTTCTCTTTACAGCTTCTCCCCACATAGAACGTGGGTTAGACCTTACAATGGCTCTTTAAAAATTTTTTCAAATAATTGAAGTACTATTCACATAATAAAATGCATAGATCTTAAGTGTTCAGCTCAATAAGTTTTGACAAATGTATATACTTCTGTATCCAACCCCGAAAAAATGCAGAATATTTATTGCACCCCAGAAAGTTTTCTCTTACCACTTTCCAATAAATGTTATCATAACCCATTCACAAAACAATCATTTTGTGATTTCTATAACTGTGCTTAATTTTGCCCTGTTCTTAGACTTCATTTAAATAGAACTGTACCAAAAAAAGATATTATTTTATATCTAGATTCCTTCACCTAACATCATTTGTGAGATTCACGCATGTTGCATGTATCTGTAGTTTATTCCTTGTGCTGCTGTGTATATTCTAGCATATGGACACACAACAGGTTGTTCATTATCTCCTATTAAAGAGCATTTGGGTTGTTTCCAGTTGTGGCTACTTTGAACGAGACCACTCTGAACATTCTTGTACAAATCTTCTTGTGGACATCTGCTTATATTTCCTTTGGGTAAATACTTAGGAGTATAATTGCTGCTGATAGGATGCATTCATATTTAACTTCGTTAGAAACTATTTCAGATTTTCTAATATAGTAGTGCCCTTGAGCACTTCCACTAGCAATGTTTGGAAGTGGAAGTTAAGCATTCTCCATTAGTTTTCCATTTCTTTTCTCCTAAAAGAAATTTTAGAGTGATCAATTTCAACTGTTTAATGGGTTAACTTAGAAAAAAAGAATGAATCTTAAAAGGAGCCGTAATCTCCCATCATAATCAGTGTAATTTAAAGCAGATTTTTCTGATGCATAAATTAGCCTACTGGCATGTTAGAGCATTATGCGGCTTCTTTGTGTGGTGGAGTTTAACACACATAGAACAAGTCTTGAGAGAACAAGACTCATTGGACCCCACAGTATTATCTACTCACTTATTCTTTCTTTTCACATACCATTGGGAAAACATTATGCTGAATAGCATTTTATATTTCATTCCTGGTATTTTTGTGGTATCATTTTGTATTGTCTCTCACAAAAGTCAACAGATAACACTGTCTGATATTTATAAATCCAAAATATTAAATTTCCTGGAGGAACTTTTCAGTATTTCACACTTCATATTAATTTACTTAGACCCTAAAAGATATAATGGCTCACTTTATTTTTCTTTCTTAAATTCATAAAGTCCAACCACTTTTTCTAATATTTTCTTCTAGTCCTTTTTAATTTTAATAAGAGCAGGAAAACACACTTGATTAAACAGTAGTTATATGTGTTTGTTTATTAAACTGTTGAATTAGAAATGAAGGACTAGAAAATGAGAAGTATGGCTGAGTATTTTCTGTAATGCAAACACACACACACACACACACACACACACACACACACACACACACATACACACACAGTCCTTGTGAGAAAATGATGGCCACGCTTTTCAGATTATTTATCACCGATACTGCACTACACCCAGGATGATTTCACCCCATTACAAAATCTCGGGAATGATCTTGTAATCCAAGAGTAGTCATCACTACAAAACCATACATTAAAGTCCCCAATCTGAGTCTATTATAAAATTAGATAACCCTCTAGTGGTATCTAAATTACAAAATCAAAAATACCATTATTATAGAGCCATAACTTCAGAAATATTTATATTTAGTTGTAATTAAGGAAAATAGTACTTTTCAAGGTAGTTGTCAACTGCAGTGAACAATGGCTACCCATCAGTATGGACAACATATAGACTACAATGATCAAGGACACATGAATGCAAAGGCAGTAATTTAAAGTGAGTTTCAAAGTCTGTGGAGTCTGGCTTAATGTGTAAATGCAAGTAGCCTTGAATTTGTTACAATATCCATGAATTCTAAAGAAGAAAAAAGTTCTAGCCGGTTTGGCTCAGTGGATAGAGCATTGGCCTGCAAAGTAAAGGGTCCCTGGTTCAATTCTGGTCAAGGGCACATGCCTGGGTTGTGGGCTCCAACTCCAGTAGGGAGTGTGCAAGAGGCAACTGATCAATAATTCTCTCTCATTGATATTTCTATCTCTCCCTCTCCCTTACTCTCTGAAATCAATAAAAATATATTTAAAAATAATAATAACATAAAGGAGAAAAAAGAAGTGAATATTTTATCCTGAAAAAATTGTCTGATAATTTTTTATGTAATGTAGACATTTAATCGGAATAAGAGAACTTGTGTACAGTGAATAACAAGAAAATATTTTTTTTTGTTTTGATAGAATGTAGTAACATGTGAGTAGCCTAGTGAAAGGAAAACACTCCCAACATAGTCTGGTGTAACATCTACTAGGTGGACTATTTCTTTAACCCTAGTAAGCATGCAGCCCCCCAAGACTATGGTAGACCACACTGGCACCACTTTATTCAGAAAGATGTAGGACAGGAGTCATTGCTTCTGGCAAGAGACAGCAGAGAATATTGATTAGATGGTATACCCAACACTCTCTGCAACAGTCCACACTGCCCCTCAGAAACTATTTTTTCACTCATCTCCCTTTAGTCCCAGCCTTCAAGTGACAGCTCAGGTGAGAAGGATAAAGATTCACATTAGGGCAAGCCAGTGTGGCTCAGTGGTTGAGTGTCGACCTATGAACCAGAAGGTCACGGTTCAATTTCAGGTCAGGCCATATGCCCTGGTTGCAGGCTCAATCCCCATGTAGGAGGCAGACAATCAATGATTATCTCTCATCATCGATGCTTCTCTCTCTCTCTCTCTCTCTCTCTCTCTCTCTCTCTCTCTCTCTCCCCCCTTTCTCTCTGAAGTCAATAAACATATTTTTTTTAAAAATATTCAGGGTGAGTTCAGAAGCCATCCTGGCTTAAAAGCTTCATATCAACAGAAATCAACTCTATAAGCATAGCTATTAGAATTCTTACAAGGGTTTTGTTTGTATATGAGTTATTTCACTCAGGCAAGCCTAAAATTATTTTTTTCCAAACAGGTATTTATAATTCTGTCAGTCCAAATGCAATCTAAGAATGTAGGTTCATTTTTACCACAAGCAATGTTGCTTAGCAACAGTTATCATATACCACCTCATCTGGTTACCAAGGAAACAAAGCTAGAAAGTTATTGAAAGGCCACATTTTCATGCAAAAAGGAAAGGGGATGTGTTAATGCATTGCCCACATCTGGTCTCATCCACAAAACTGTGAAATCAAGTTGAATTTATGATTTTGGGTGTGAATATGGTATAAATCTCTCTTGTGGTGTTTTTCCTAGAGCTGATGTACACAGTTGAACTTGCTGGAGGGCTAGGTGCTATCCTTTTGCTGCTTGTTTGTTTGGTGACCATCTACAAGTGTTACAAAATAGAAATCATGCTCTTCTACAGGAATCATTTTGGGGCTGAGGAGCTGGATGGAGGTAAGATGAGTTCCCTCTTTTAATGTTTTTCTGAATATTCTTATTCGTTTTCTGTCTTTGTTTTACTGAGAGAAAAGACAAGTTAACTTCGTTAACCATTGATAAGAGCTTTAGAATCCTTCAGTGTTCAATTTGTAACTTCATTTTTTACATGGAACTATATGTGTGATTCTTTGGAGCCAATAGGTATTTTCCTCTGAAAATTGTAAAGCAACACCTGCCCTCTTTTGAATTGTATTCCAAACACCACTTGTGAATTATAAGTGCTGATTACAATGCTATCGGAGTATTCATTTTCGCTCACATTGTAATCAGTGCTGAAAGGCCAGCTTTACTTTTCTATATAGTTAAGGAGTGTCTCTTTTAATTGTGTTCCCTAGCCTGGCAGTTTGAAGTGAATCTCAATTTGTTCCTTATTTAAACTGATCAGTTATTATAAACTGTACTGAATATTTTAGAATTCGCCCAGCAATCTTTTCAAGCCTGTTTATTTAGCTATAATTAGGCAAGCTAATTTTTATTCTAAGTGTGGACCAACAGATAGGAAAGTGCACAAGCATATTGTTTTCATAATTATACATTTATTAGTTTTACTCAAATTGGACAAGTAAATATTATTTTCATAGAAATGGTAATTGTTTTTGCCTCTGGTCAGTCATAAATATGCGTATCATCTAAGAGGAATTTGGATTGCTAAAAATTGAGCTCCCTAAACCACCTATTAGAGGACTTAAGTTTTTTTTTTCCTTTTTGGTCCTTTGAAAATGGTTCCTATATAAGATAAATTTGCAATACAGGAAGCATATGCAAATTGACAATAAATAGTTCAGATGATGGTTTCTCGATGATATTTATAAACTTTTTTTTTCATTAACCGTCAGTTTTACACTAAATAGTACAAAGAAAAAATGCCCATGGTACCACATTTCCAGGTCTTCTGGAAGAAATCCCCAGGTAGAAGTATAGCTTGCCAGACTTGTGAGGAGGAGCAGTTCATTTAGCATCCCTAACACTCCTCTCTATATTTTTTTTGTTTTCAATATATTTTTATTGATTTTAAAAAAGAAGAGAGAAGGGAGATAGGAACATCAATGATGAGAGAGAATCATTGATCGGCTGCCTCTTGCATGCCCCACACTGGGGATTGAGCCCGCAATCTGGGCATGTGTCCTAACCAGGAATCTAACCGCTACCTCCTGGTTCATAGGTTGATGCTCACCCACTGAGCCATGCCAGCTGGGCTTTAACACTCCTCTCTATTTAACCTCCCCTTTCCATTAGGGTAAAGTCTGTGCTGCAGCAAAACTGTATTTTTTTTCTTTTAAGTGCTAATTTGCCTATTTCTTCTTTGTTCCTAATATTCTTGCCTGTTTATACAAATTATTCATATTTTTGCTACTGCTTTAAAGAGATATGAGAAAGGTGTCAATGTCAGAGCTGTTATTGAATGGGTACCAAGCAATGTGCTAGGCATTCTTAAAATCATTCTTGCTAAACCTCAAAAAATTCTGAGGTCAGTTATCATCTCCATTTTATTGATATAGAAACTGAGGCTCCCAGAGGTTAAATAACTTACTGAAGAAAATATCACAAGTATTATGGTTCATGGCCAAGATGGGATTTGAAAATAGGTCAATTTCCAAAGCCTTTATTTTACTGAACACTGAATCCCTATTATTTTCAACCCTATAAAAATGTAGTATGTTCAGAATAATCTAAAGAGCCACTATTATTAACACAATAGAAGATACTTGGAAAAGCAGTTTACCTAAGCAAGTCTCACTTTATCTATTAACCCTATTTTTAATATATTTATTTTGTGTTCTAATGACATGAATGATGTTACCCAAACTACCAATTTCTAGTATGTTTTTTTTTAATTTGAATTCTTTACTGTTGAAAATATTACATGTCTCCTTTTCCCCTCTAGTATGGTTTTTATTTGTCATGTTCTACATGGTAGGAGATTCTAATGGTTTTAGATGCCTATGAACCTTAGTCACATCCCCTTGGATCCGTCAACACATGCTGTTGTGGTTGAATGATTATCTGCTCCGTCAGTGGCAGAGAATTTCTCTGACATCATCAAATTCCCATTTTCCTAGCTGTCCCTCAAGTCCTTTCACCTTCCAAAGAAATAACTGTTAAGAAGAGACACCAGGATTTTCATATTCTTTAGTTGGCTTCTAACAAAGAAATGCAATTTGAAAGTCAAAGCTGAGCAATGTCTCCCTTATCCTGACCACCTTTTCACCTCCTCTGAAAGGGAAATACATAAAATACTTTGGGAAGTAAAGGAAGGCCAAGAGTGTGAAGAAGAACAGGAAAAGAAAGTTTAGCTAATATTTTGAAGTAATGCCTCACTATGGTGACATGATAATAGCAAATCATTGACCGTTTATTGAATATTTATCAAATAACAACCGCAGTGTTGACTACTTTATTGATACTCAGAGAATCACACAACCAGAAAGACAGAATATAAACCCAGGTCTAAAACACTCCAAATCCCAACTATTTCAGCCACTGTGTCAGACTAGGAGAGGAAATATTTGGCATCAGAGACACATTCAGCCAGTTCCTTGTAGGTTATTACAATAGGCATTGCCTGGCTCTATCAGTTCTATATCAGGATTCCAAGATAGAACATGTTGCTGCTTTGCACCCTCAGTTTGTTCACATTATTCCCTGTCCCCCTCTAACCTTACACTTTGTTGTTGCCCCTGAACTTGGGCCTTAGCATTTCTATTCTGATTCTGCAACACTCACCTTTCTGGATCATATTTACAACTCTATCTTTAATTGCCTTTATGCACGAATAACTCCTTAATCCCAGTTTCCTTGTCTTAGTATCATTTTGGTTACTAGGAGGACCAGGACGCATAGGGCAGTGCTGGCACTTTTAGGGAGAAAACCAATGAGGCCACAGAACCTGTTAAATCACACATGAAGCCATAGTGCAGAGTTTTATTTTTTGGTATTTTGCTCCATACTTCATCTGGTCTTCCTTTCTTCCTTCCCTTCTATCCACTGAACTGTTCAAATAACCCTATTATTATTAGAGAGATGTAATAATATATGCTCTAAGAAATTGGGAAACACAGACAAGCAAAACAAAATCCAGCACATTCCTGCCCTGACTGGTTTGGCTCAGTGGATAGAGCGTCAGCCTGCGGACTGAAGGGTCCCAGGTTCAATTCCGGTCAAGGGTATGTACCTTGGTTGCAGGCACATCCCCAGTAGGGGTTGTGCAGGAGGCAGCCGATCCATGTTTCTCTCTCATTGATGTTTCTAACTCTCTATCCCTCTCCCTTCTTCTCTGTAAAAAATCAATAAAATATATTTTTTTTTAAAATCCAGCACATTCCCACCATTCATGGGTCACCATTATTAACACTTTAGCACATGTCCTTATGGCGTCTTCCAGATAAGGGGAAGACAGGTGTCACATGGGAGATTTATCTCTCCTTTTGGGGGTAGGGGGTGGGGACAGAGACATCAGAGTATTCTTGCAATTTCTTAAGTAACTTTAATTCAAAATAATCAACATGCCATTGTGGGATATCTTGGGGCAAAATAATCAAGCCTGGAACAATTTCCCACTAGATACTCTGTAGGGATCAGATGTGTCTCTAAATTATGTTAATTAATTGTATCTCTTGAATAACACTGATTTCATGATGGAGGGTCTGTTTCCAATATCCATTATACTCAGTAAAAAGCTGCTAATTTTAGCAATGAAACTTGATTTCTAACATCCATTGTACTAATTAATGAAGTATCTACTTTTGATCAGAAATAAAAATAGTTGATGTGCTTGCAGTGCTGCCTCTAGAGCAAGCATGTCAAACTCAAAAGCTAACATGGGCCAATTAACAAGGTTTAAGTTTATGTGGACCGCAAAAAAACAAAAGCTTCAATTTTCATAGAAACGTAGGTTTATTTCAATAGAGACATGCTGAATACAAAGGGCTGAAATAAATGAGTCATCGTTAACATAAAATAATAGAAAACTTTAATAAAAATTAATATTTTTCTTGAACATTAACTTACCAGACACTGAATAACTGCACAAATTTAATAAGTGTGACGCAAATAAACCTATTTTTCTTGTTCTCAGAAAGTGAAATATTTCCTGTTGCACACACCAAACAAGTCAGTACAAGACTAATGACATGGCAATCAGCTGCTAAAATATTCTCTGCTAGTATTAGTGGAGAGAAATGGTGTGCCTGTGCGTAAGGTGCGTAAGGGAAATGAATGTAACATGATTATAGTCATCAGTAATTAGCGAACATTGTAGTTTGTTATTAATATATAGAAACCTGGTGCACGAAATTCATGCACGGGTAGGGTCCCTAGGCCTGGCCAGTGATCAGGGCTGATTGGGGCCTTCAGGCTGCCAGGGCCTCCCTTCCCCAGCTGCTGGCTGGGGCCTTCCTTTGTTCCACACCAGCCCCTGGTGGTCAGCACACGTCATAGTGAGCAATCAAACTCCTGGTCTCCAGGTCGAACTCCCAAGTGGAAACTTTGCATATTAGCTATATATATATATATATATATAATGTATAACAGGATATTATAAAAATTAAGCTATGAAATTTTTATTAAAACATTTCTTACATACTGTTGTATTGGCTGGGCCGTAAAAATATTTGTTGTGGGCCACATGTGACCCACAGGCCGCAAGTTTGACATGCTTGCTCTAGAGTGTTGTCTTAGTCTAATTAAATGCTAGCTGACCATCCTGATAAAGACAGACTACTATCTCTAGAGCAGAACTTATACTAACACAGTATCTCATCATTTTTGCTGGAATAACTATAAAGAAAACAATTATTGTAACATCAGACTCTTTTGCTCCTCCCTGCCTCTGCCTGGGGTTTCCCTTCCACTTTAGTTTAAGAGTTTGTATAGATGTAATCCTTTCTTCCTTCCTTTCTATTTCTCCTCCCTTACTGTCTCATACAGGTTATATTTTCTCCCTAACTTATAAAGATTTTCCTCATAATTCTAAGAGCTACTTATGTTCTCCTTCATTGCTTCAAAAATGGCACTATAGACACATTATGATTATCCTTTTTCACTTTAAGAAATGAGCACTTACTAGTAAATGCTTACTACTTGTAGAGCATTGTGAATTCCAGATTCCTTATCTCTCTTCTATGAAAGGAAGGCTGAAAGTAATGAAGAAAGGAATTATTACTTCCAAAATTTTGCAAAGATGTCTAGATTTTAGAACTGGCTCTACAAATGAAAAATATAATAGCTATTTAAAGAAAAACAAGGTTCTAAACTTATAGGTAGTCTAATAATAGAAGAAAACAGCAAGTAGCAACTCTTATATAATGATTATATTGGCAAATGTCAGTAAGGTACTACATAAGTTTTCTTTAGGAAGTAACTTAAAGAACAGGCTTAAGAATTCATTTTGAGGCGAGTATCTAATTCTAGACAAATGACACTATTTTATGTTTGTTTTTCTCAGAGTGCAAACTGTTCTGTTTTTATTTTTATTTATATACCTCTGACTATGAAGGGTAAGGGGCATGCTAACTCATAATGATGATAGAACAAGCTTAAAAGAAGCTTGTTTTGGCAGGCTTGTTACAAGCTTATAAATTGCTAATACAATTTCTATTTTCAAAAAGAAGAAAGAGATCTCTAGTTCTACTTTGGGAGAAAATTTAAGATAATCAGTCAATTAGTTGCTTTGCTATCTTAAGTCAAACAATGAGTCCAGTAGAATTTTCTCTTTCAACTGACTGAATTAACTACATAAATATATAAATGAGTTAGAATGCTCTAACTCATTTTGTCTAATACCTGTAATAACTACCAAAGTAGAACTAGAGATCTCCTTCTTCTTTTTGAAAATAGAAATTGTATGCATGTATATAAGCACAACCAATAGACACAAGACACTGTGGGGGGGCGGTGAGGGCAAGGACTGGAGGGTAGGGGAGGAGGCTGGGAAGAGGTCAATGGGGGAAAAAAAGGAGACACATGTACTACTATTTGTAATACCTTAAACAATAAAATAAAAAATAAATAGCTAACACCCATCTGCTCTTCTGAAATTAAACTAAAAGATATTACTTGCATGCACATGTAATATCAAATACTTTCAAATTTCAACTAAATTTAATATCCTAATTATAATATGAAGGAGAGGTAAAAGTAAGTTATGTCATCCCATATATGTTTTAATAATACATAGGTCTCAGGGTATGAATATATATGGTAGGGATTTGAAAGACCACTGATGTTGTGGACACTAGAAGGAAAACCAGTCAGTCATTGTGAAAAGTAATAACAACCCTGCTGGTGTGGCTCAGAGGTTGAGTGTCAACCTATGAACCAGGAAGTCACAGTTCAATTCCCAGTCAGAGCACATGCCCGGGTTGCGGGATCAATTCTCAGTGTGGAATGTGTAGGAGGCAGCCAATCAATGATTCTCTCTCATTATTGATGTTTCTATCTCTCCCTCTCCCTTCCTCTGAAATCAATAAAAATATTTTTAAAAGTAAAAAAATAAATAAATAAATTCAATTGCATACAAAAATTTTGTACTTTTACTTTTCTCCCCCCACATTTTATACTATTGTTGTCATACTGTGTATATTTTATATTGTATGTTCATTAAAATAAATTATTTTAGCTACAATTATTTTTAATATTAGTTTTTGAACTTTTGTACTAGAGATAAAAGTGATTTATTTACACACCATCATCATAGTATTAGGGTATTCTGAATTTTACCATTGAGTTTTGTATTTTTATGTTTTCATGTTGATACTTAGTGCACTTTCATTTTAACTTGAAGAACTTTCTTTAGCATTTCTTGGAAGCCAAGTCTAGTGCTGATGAACTCCCTTAACTTGTGTTTGGGAATGTCTTTATCTCTTCCTCATTTCTGAAGGACACTTTTTCTGATTTTAGTATTCTTGGTTGGATCTTTTATCTTATAACTTTGAATATTTCCTCCCACTATCTCCTGGTATGCAAGGTTTTTACAGAGAAATCCACTGATAGACGTATGGGGGTTCTTTTGTATGTGCTGAGTCATTTTTGTTAGGCTGCTTTTAAAATTCTCTCTTTGACATCTAGCATTTTGATTAAAATGTGTCATCATCTTTGGTTTGATCTTGCTTGGGGTCCTTTGAGCCTCCTGTACCTGGATGTAGATTTCTCTCCCAAGATTTAGGGAGTTTTCAGCTTTTATTTCTTTAAATAAGCTCTCTGCTACCTTCTCTCTCTTCTTTTCCTGGAACTCCCATGGTGTGAATGTTAGTTCACTTGATGGTGTCCATAATTCACATAGGCTTTCTTCGTTTAAAAAAAAATGTTCCTCAGTCTAATTTCAAATGCTCTGTCTTCAAGTTTTCTGCTTTATTCTTCTGCATGACCAAGTTTGTTTTTGAAGCTGTCTAATTTTTTTCTTGTTTTTTTTGTTTGCTTATTTGTTTTGTTAGTTTTTATCCTGTTGTATTCTTCAGGTCTAGTATTTCTGCTTGATTCTTTTTTTATTTCTATTTCTTTATTAAACTTCTTAATTTATTCATCATTGATTTTCTGATTTTGTTAAATTGTCTACCTGGGGTTTGTTTTTGTTTATTTTCATTTCATTGGGTTTCTTTAAGATGCTTATTTTGAATTATTTGTTAGGCAAATTGTAGATTTCCATTTCTTTGGGATTGGTTACTGGACCTTTATTATTTTCCTTTGTTGGTATCATATTTGCCTGATTCTTCTTTATCCATATATACTTGCATTGGTGTCTGTGCATTTAAAGGTGTAAGCACCTTGTCTAGTCTTTACAGACTGATTTCAGCAGGTAAACATTTTCTCCTGCCTATTCCCCAAGCCAATGGGATTACCTATAGAATTGCAGTCAGGCTGGGTTGTCGCTAGTTTTGAGGCTGGATCTGTAGCAGGTCTGTTACAAGGAGCTCAACTAGGCAAGGCTGTCTGATTCCTGGTTGAGTGGGACTATCGTTGGTCAAATGTCCATGTCAGTGTCCACCCAGATGGGTCCCTGGGTGGGCAGGATGGACTCTGGGCCATGGCTAAGAGGACACATATAAAGGATGTCTTATTTGGCCATTTTAAGGGCATCACTTTTGTTCATTTTTTTTAATTTTGTTTTATTGCTTAAAATATTACAAAGAGTAGTACTTATGTCTCCTTTTCCCCCCTTCTGTTCATTTTTTATGGCACCTGGCAATAAGAATCTCTCAAAAGTCATGGGAAGGGTAAATCAATGACTATATTTGAGTTTATGAAGATTATTACAAACAGTGTGCACACCAGCTGTTTTCCATCTCTATGGTGAACATAATTATAAATGATAGTTTAAGTTTGAGAACATGCAATTTAGAGAATAAAGTTTAGACTAGGAAATATACCCTTGCACTATCCTGTTGTGACTATTTTTCAGTTACAGTTGACATCCAACATTGTTTTGTGTTAATTTCAGGTGTATAGCACAGCAGTTAAACATTTATATAATTTGCAATGTGATCCCTCAGGTAATTCTAATACCCACCTGGTACCACAAATAGTTATTACAATATTGTTGACTATATTCCCTATGCTGTACTTTACATCCCATGACTGTTTTGTAGCCAATTATTTCTTAATTCCTTCACCTGTTTTTTACCCATTCTCCAACCCTTCTCCCTTCTGGCATCCATCAATATGTTTTCTGTATCTATAAGTATGTTTCTTCATTTCTTTTGTCCTTTATATTTCACATATAAATTATATCATATGGTATTTGTCTTTATCTGCCTGGCTTATTTCACTTACCATAATGCTCTCTAGGTTCATCCATGCTGTCGCAAATGATGCCTAGCTAGTTTTGAGCTGTTTATAAATTTGAGTTGTCTTTAAGAGATCACAAACCTATTCTTTAAAAAAACTTGACATAATTTTGTTGCTTTTACCTATCATTATAAAAATGATATCATTTTTTAAAGTTTCTCCAGTACATGAAGCTCATACATATTATTCAATATATGTTCTTACAGATACTTTTAAAATATATTTTTTATTTATTTCAGAGAAGAAGGGAGAGGGAGAGAGAGATAGAAACATCAATGATGAGATAGAATCATTGATGGGCTGCTTCCTGCTTGCCCCATATCTGGAATTGAACCCACATCCCAGGCGCGTGCCCTGACCAAGAATCAAACTGTGACCTCTTGGTTTATAAGTCAACACTCAACCACTGAATCACACTGGCCGGGCCAGATATTTTTTTAAATCTAAGAGATGTTACCCAAGATTCATCTTCAGCTGGTAATTGAGAAAAAGGAAGATTCCTTACCCATATGATTTCGAGTCAGAATATATTGGTGAATTTAGTATGGCATTTGTCGCGGTTTTGGAATCTGATAAGTTTTAAATTCAGAGTTTGATTTTGGTAGTAAATAAATGCCTAGCCCATCATTGCACTGATGAAGACTCTTGGGAAAGAGAAGAATTGCTATCAATCAGGGGTTTCATTGATTTGAGGATGCTGATGCAGCTGTTTGCAAGGGGCTTCTTAGTCACATTTACTCCTAGGATAATCTGCATGTGAGCAATTTCTTTTTATCTGAGTGTTATTGGCTTAAATGCTATAAATTAATCCATATGACATAAAGATATAGACAACTGACTGAGGCCATAACAGCAATTCCTGAGGTTCATTTAAGCTATTGTAGTTACTGTATATATTACTCTAGGCAATAGTCTATCCCCTCTGTGATGAAAGTGTGTATTTCTGCTATTTTATTGAGAGCAAATACCCTGTCGTGTAAGGACCAATTATCATAGAGCTGGAGCTACAGTGTTCATGTTTTGTGGTGTTCTGGTTAATTACCTAACAGCTAACTGTAGCTCTTTGGTGTCTATATATCCTGTCCCAAAAAGAGTTCCTCAAAGTATGGTCTCTCAATCAGCAATAGCATCACCTGAGAGTTTTTTATAAATGTAAATTCTCAGCACCTATTTTAGACCTACTGAATGAAAAAAACTGTATTTAACAAGCCCTCCAAATTGTGGTCATTTATGCTCAAGTATGAAAACCACTTTTCTAGAGAAGTTTACAGGGAATCTAAGGCCTTCCCTTGAGTCACAATGAGAAATTACATTTCAAGATTATTCAAAAGGAGTCTTGCTAAACTCCAACCCCTCACCTCCTAGCAAATCCTTTCAGAGCCCATCTGGGCATCATGGTGTGTGCACCACCAAAGCCTTCTCTCAAAGGAAATGGCCCAGGCCTTTAGAAAATCTATACACTGGCTATAAGATATAAGCCATGCAATACCCAAATGAAAGGGCATTCATTCATTTAATCATCTGATGTATTTGAGCATCTACTAAGCTCTAGTTACATTATCTGAGTCAAGAATCTTTTGGTCAAAGAAAGAAGATAAGATGTAAGTACAATAGCCGAAACCGGTTTGGCTCAGTGGATAGAGCGTCAGCCTGCGGACTGAAAGGTCCCAGGTTCGATTCCGGTCAAGGGCATGTACCTGGGTTGCGGGCACATCCCCAGTGGGAGATGTGCAGGAGGCAGCTGATCGATGTTTCTCTCTCATCGATGTTTCTAACTATCTATCTCTCTCCCTTCCTCTCTGTAAAAAACCAATAAAATATATTTAAAAAAAAAGATGTAAGTACAATAATGTAATATATGGGAAAAGAGATCACCCCACACTCAGAGACATCAAACTCAAATTCAAAGGAAACAAATTGCGTATTTAGCTGCTGAATTTGACAATAGTTAGCCATAAATATTTTTCAGCTATCATAAACATAATCAGTGGTGAGGTTTGAAAAGATAAATTTTGTGACTCTATGTGGAATGGGCCAGAAGGAGAAGGAAGACCCACTAAAAATAATTATAACAACTGAAAACAAGTACAGCCTGACCTAGGATGAAAGTAGACTCAAAAGGGTTCTTATTAGTGAATGGCTATGAGATTGTTGGTAAATGAAAAGGGATAAGTGGAACATATAGATAAAGTTTGGAGACTAAATAAGATTGTTATGTTATTAAAAGATCAGCCAAAGGACATGTATGCATGCATATAAGCCTAACCAATGGACACAGACAACAGGGGGGTGAGGACATGAGTGGGGGGTGGAGGGGCAATAGGGGGATAAAGACACATATGTAATACCTTAATCAATAAATAAATTTAAAAAAATAAAATTAAAGTGAAATAAAAGGTGAAGATGGGAAGCTTGTTATTTTGTGAGCAAGTTGAATGTAGGGTACATAATGAACATTCATTCAAATTAAGGGGCCCAAATTATAGGTAGAACTAGAGGACTACTGGTAGTTCATGAGAAGAAAACAGAATTGGACATGTAAGGGAGACATGCACACAGAAGTGATTGTTAATGTTATGTGAAGAAAGGAGATTTTTTAAGGGAAAGTGGGTTGAAAGAAAAATGAAACAGGATATAGAAAACATCTTGAGAAATTATAGTGTTTATGGGTTGGAAGAGAGTCATCCATGGAAGAGGTAGAGGAACCAGAAACAGTGTCATGTAAACAAAAGTTCCAGCTGGAACTTACCAGTATTGGTGGAGCAATTGTTACATTTCTTCTGAGTCATCAGTGCTCTGTTCTTATTGATGTTCAGATTGATCTAGTTTTCAAATATTTTTAAGCTTAATAGGGCAAAGCTTAAAAAGGGCAAAGAATGAGGATCCAGTCATTACAAATCTTAGATTTGGGCAAACTTTAACACTTTATAGAACTTTCTGGTAAACTAGAAGAGAACAGCTTCCAAGAAGGAAAATAGTATGTGCATGAAATCATTCTACTATCTACAGTCTGGTTTAAGGAGCCCTCCCTCATAATAAAGACAGTAATTAGAACTGAGGTGAATTATGAATTCTGATATCACATCCTGAAAAGGACATTGATGAATGAGAGACTATCCAGAAGATAACTGACTCCTTGTTCTTAGAAACAATAAATGAGAAATCTGGGATGTTTATCTTAAAAACTTTGAGAGAAATTCATTGATGCATGATAGTGTCAACAAATATTTGAAGGATTCTTATGTAAAAAGGGGGAAGAATGAGGAAAGGAACATATTTTAGAACCAAGTTTTATTCATTTACATTGTAATTTTTTATTCTTATTTTCAAACTGATCAACATGATGAGAAAATAATTTGACAGCATATTACTTGTAAAATACAGTCCCAAAATCCAAGAACCAACTTCTGGTAAAAATTAAATAATCCACTGTCAAGCAACTCGCAGTTTTTTCTCTCTCTCTCTCTTTTTTTCAACAGGGTAAAATGACTAAAGGCGGGATTAATTGAATGTACCACAATTTAGAATAAGCACACGCTATCCAAATATGTGGCTTTTTATAAGCAGCCAGGATTCTCTATGATGTGTGCATCAAAAATGCTAGAAGTTAACATATTATTATTCTTTTCATTGATTTTTCTCCTACTGCCCTCACAACGGCAACAACAAAATGAAAACATGATCCCTTACACCTCCAAATTAGTTCCAGAATAGTTGGCATTATTGAATTGTTATTGAAAACTAACGAAGGCTTCTTTCATTCATCCCCCGGAAGTGAAACATTTGGAGATGTTTGTGAAAAGAGGTGAATGTTTTCATATCCTATTATTTCTTTTGTAAAACAGTGACTTCAACTTTACCCTGTAATGTTTTTGACAGACAATAAAGATTATGACGCATACTTGTCCTACACCAAAGTGGATCCTGACCAGTGGAATCAAGAGACGGGGGAAGAAGAGCGCTTCGCTCTTGAAATCCTACCTGACATGCTTGAGAAGCACTATGGATATAAGTTGTTTATACCAGACAGAGATTTAATTCCAACTGGAAGTAAGTGCATGTTTTCATTCGCATCTTCTTGTGTCTATCTGTGTAGTCATCATTTTTAGATAGAACTTGACCTTTTGGTTCTTCATTTCAAAAACTGTATGTGTCAGATTGTTAAGAAAGAAATGTTGTTATGTGTTCATCTGAAACTTAATTGTGACACCTCTGAAGTGGTACTTCCATCATTTTATAAAGCATCTCATTTTGATGAGCCCTAACATTTAAATAAACCAAATGAGAGATTTATGCCTGGAAAAATATTTCTAGCATTCAAAGAAGCAAAGCCCCTACTCTATTCAAAGTGATCATTGGCTATTTTCATCTCCTCAAGATGTTACCCAACAAACACCAATTCTCATTTAATGTGTGAAAGAGAATCTTCCAGGGCTTTCTGGACCACATTTTGGATTTACTCATTCTGATCACTCTTTTCTCTTTTGTAGCATACATTGAAGATGTAGCAAGATGTGTAGATCAAAGCAAGCGGCTGATTATTGTCATGACCCCAAATTACGTAGTCAGAAGGGGCTGGAGCATCTTTGAGCTGGAGACCAGACTTCGAAACATGCTTGTGACTGGAGAAATTAAAGTGATACTAATTGAATGCAGTGAACTGCGAGGAATTATGAACTACCAGGAGGTGGAGGCCCTCAAGCACACCATCAAGCTCCTGACGGTTATTAAGTGGCATGGACCAAAATGCAACAAGTTGAACTCTAAGTTCTGGAAACGTTTACAATATGAAATGCCTTTTAAGAGGATAGAACCCATTACACACGAGCAGGCTTTAGATGTTAGCGAGCAGGGGCCTTTCGGGGAGCTGCAGACTGTCTCGGCCATTTCCATGGCTGCAGCCACCTCCACAGCTCTAGCCACTGCCCATCCAGATCTCCGTTCCAATTTTCACAACACGTACCATTCACAAATGCGCCAGAAACACTACTACCGAAGCTATGAGTATGATGTACCTCCTACTGGCACCCTGCCTCTTACCTCCATAGGAAATCAGCATACCTATTGCAACATCCCTATGACACTCATCAATGGGCAGCGGCCACAGACAAAATCCAGCAGGGAGCAGAATCCAGACGAGGCCCACACAAACAGTGCTATCCTGCCGCTGTTGCCAAGGGAGACCAGTATATCCAGTGTGATTTGGTGACAGAAAAGCAAGGGACATCCTGTCCCTGGGAGCTTGAGTAGAGTCTGCAGTCCAGTGCCTGGAACTAAATCCTCGACTGCTGCTGTTAAAAACATGCATTACAATCTCTAGAACACGAGGAAAAACAGGGTCTTGTACATATGATTTTTGCAGTTTCTTTGTAGCATCGATGTCTTGTTGTTTTACCACGTCTCTTACTCATTACATTTTTGACTTTGTTTTATATGTCACTGGAATTTGTAAATTTACATTTTTTTAAAGAAGAGACTTATGTGTAGATAGAAAACCCTTTTTTGCTTCATGAGTTTAGTTTTAGAAGGGGTTTCATTTCCTTTTCTTGATTTTGTTTTGCTTTTAACATTTCCTTGGGGTGCTTGGACAAATCCATCTGATGGGACAAGGAGCACCGGATCCTCTCTTGGGTTCTACCTAGGATCAGCAGGGCCACGCGGGCCTTCAGAGAGCAGTGCACCGACTGCCAGCATTGCCATTTGAGGGGAGAAAAACAAAGAAGAGAACACTTGCTCATAGGATGGCCCCGCCAATCAGAGCCCTCAATCTTTTCCTTGTCCCACCTCATTTCCCACCTCTGCCCTTCTAATGGCGGCATGATGTGTAAATTCTGAGGAAGGGTGGGGGTGGGTCTAACTGTCTTAACATTTAATTCACTGCTGGTCAGAATACACTCCAGACCCAAAAGTGTGCTAGTCACTTAACAGTGACCACTACAGCGTGCTAAGAAGAGAAGATCAAGGGCATGAAAATGGGGGAAAGAGTGTTGTTTCCGTTTTTTAAATGAGTTGATGTACCCTTATATAAATATATAAATATATATAAATATACAACAAAACAAACAAAAAAACAAAAACAAAAAACAAAAAAACAAAAAACATAAAAAAAGTAAGCCCTATATTTGATCACTTCCTGGAAAGGCATGAATGTGTTTGTGGCTGTTTTTGTTTGATATTCTACTTCCTCTTTTCCCTCTGTATTATTTTCTGCAAATGAGATTATGTGCAAATGCCTGGCAAGTTAACTCAAAGGGGTGAATCAAACAGAAGTCAAAATGAAATTTACATTGAAGGCTTCCAAACCAAAGGGAAGAACAGGATGTGTCATCAAATATGTTTTGTCACCTTGTATTATACAAAATGTTATTTTCTAAAGAGTCAGAACAAATCTGTGAAACTTATTATGGGGTTCTCTTGTATTAAATGTTAATTCACTGTATTTAATTTTCAATGCTACATACAGAATCCAGTGTTTGGTTTCAGTTTGTGAACATAAGTAACACTTATTAATATCCAAGTGTTTAAATAAGAACTCAGGAGGTCAAATATATGAATACCTAGAGAAATCAGTATTTTCAAAATAAACATTATTTACACAAAATGGTTTTTAAATTAGGTAAGAACGTGTTTAAAATAATTTTATTGTATAAAAATTAGTTTCATTTTAACTGTATAATTCTGTCTTTCAGAAACAGAAAGCTGATGCTCCCAGGAAATCCCTCCCTACTGTGTAGCTTTATGTTTGAAATCAGTAACATAAGCAGCTAATATATATTTATGTTGAAGATAATGCAAAATCTGTCATACCGAAACTTGCAGAGGGCAGAATTGTTAAAGGGAAATATTACCTAAGTAGCTTTTAGTTTTAAAAAAATCAATGTGATGAAAATACTGATAATAGAACTTTTACATTACTTTAGTGATCCATTGTAGGAACTTCCATTCTAGTCATTGTCTGTGGGCTGGTGTAGTGACTATTGTATGTTTGGTTTGTTCCTACCACCATATAATAAGAAAACAAGTCTACAGTTTTGGTCACTATTCTAACGTGTGAGTTGGCCACAAAAAAAAGTGTAAACTTCTATATAATTCATCTGGGAGGGTAAATTTGAATTTCAAATGTACAAGAGATAAGTATAAGAATTTTGTAACAATATAAAGGCCTCAGTAAGCCTTGGGATGTGCATTGATTTTTATTTGCTTAAAAAATGTTTATTTCTCTGACAACTCACCTCGGTTCTTCTCTAGAATGTGCTCTTTATTCCCATGTTCCCTTTGGATCTGTGTCACATTTTCAGAACTGAAGCTTCAAGGACACAAACTTTAAGGTCAGCTCTGCACATTGGGTTATTTTCAGAATCCAAGAAAGCCATTGTTTACTTGTACTATGGACACCTGTCAAAGACTGGTGGCAGTGCACCTCATTGGACTGGATTCCAGACTCCCCCAGTGCTCAGAAAACTGTAAACATGGCAATGGCCTGGTCTATGTATTTTTCATTTTTTATTTTTTTAAGTGCACGATGGAAGTGTGGAATAAATGTAGAGGAAGTAATCACACCACAGTCATATTTTAGGCATCCATAGGCGTTAATTTAGCTGCCTTCGGAGTACATTTTTTTTGTTCTATTTTTAGTGTAGATTTAAGCACTTTGAATAGCATGATTCAGGGATTGATGGGTAATATTTGATATTCTCACAACGTAAGAAACATTTTTCCTCTAATGCTTTGTCATATTTTTAAAAAAATGAAATAAATGGAGAAGCTATCTATGGCTTCAGAAACATTCCTCCCAAGTATTCCTCTATCAGCTCTATGTGAGAACAAATGAAGGAAACTGTCATGTGTTCACGTGCTGTGTATTTAACAAAATTTATATTAGAACTCACAATAAAAACAGAAAAAAAATGTATTTTCCCTAGTGCTTAGGTTTCATCCTTCTCTTTTTTCTGTGGGGGCTGTGGGAGATAAGCATATTCTATTTTTAAAAACACATTTGAAAGTGTGAATATGTTAGCCAAGCCGAGGAACAGAATGGTCTTGTGGACTTGGACATGTGTGATATTTGGTATTGCCTGTTTTTCAGCCATCACTGCTCAGGCTCCAAGTGACACATTATGGATTCAAGAGTTCATCTGGTTCTTTAATGTAACCTCTACTTGCTGCCTATGAGTGTCCTACCCTTTATACTGGTGCTCAAATCTTTGATTATTTAATTTGTAATTCATTCCTTAGGTTTCCTATAGGCAGAGAAAAAAAATTGTATCTCATGCAGCCAACTGATATAAGTTTAGATTTTTCTATGAAATAAATCTAAGACACAATGAGTTAAGAGATCTGAACCTACTATATTTCTATAGCAAAACACCCAATCAACCATTTTGTGTTTATTACTTTCTCCCTAATATATGTATTTGAACCCTATGACTTAATCTTAAATATCTAGATACTGGTTTCTTCTTTATTTCTTTATTATTTAGCATTTTATAATGAGAAAATATTAACAGAGAGCCAACCCCTAAACTCTAAGTAAGTTTTGTTTACCCTAGAATAGTCATTAACTTTGACAGGTACCATTAGTGTAAATTAAGATCACCATTTCTAGGAAAACATTAATTCATACATTTGTAAATTATTTTCTGATTCTGGAATGATACCCTAGTTCTTTTTCTAAGAAGTATTTTTTACCTTGTGCTTAATTTCTTTTTTTCTTAAATTTAGTTTAAGCTTATATAATTAGTCCCAGAAGAAAGCTTATTGAAATTCAAGGGAAACTATTGATTTTATACAAGTGAAATAACTGAATGGAACTAAGGTAATACACAGACACATAAAAGGAAAATCCTTGTCTCTAATCTGAACTTGCTTGGTCATTATTCCCATTATTGTCATAATTGGTTAAGAGAGGTGAAATATTAAATGGGTTAGAAATCCCACCTACAGACACATATTCCCCATCACTGAAGAATTATTTTTACAATATATAGAGTTATTTCAAAAATGAATAATGCAACTGAGTTCCCTGAAAGAGAAGCTTATCAGTGGAAGCAGAGCTGTTCCTTGCCCTATCACAAACCCTTTCCACCTTATTGTTCTGAGCAAAGAAAATAACCAATCAAATTTTGATTATCCTTAATAATAGACCTTAATCTTGGGATCAGGGACCAGTTGAGTCTATAAAAAAGAATAAAGGAAATAACGAAGTCCTTGAAATTCCAGACAAAATTGTGAATACGTGCAAAATTATGTTTTCCTGGATGTCAGAGTCAAAGACATCCATCACCTAAAAAGCAATTGATGTTTGGATTTGGGCCATATTCTCAGACTATCATTAAGATAAACCACATATCTTGCAAGCTCTGTTATGGGTACTATTCCTCACCTTCATTCATAAAAATTCACTGGATGCTTATTGTTCTTTTAACAAACAAAGGCAGTTCCTCGTCCAATATGACCCGACCTATGGGCAATTTGTGAGGATAAACTTGTATGATGACAAGCAATTCATGCCCAGATAATTGAGAACTGACTTACTATTACTATGATAGTTTACTCATTTCTTAAGTTACTCAAAAGATAATTTGGGGAGAATGTGAAATCATGTAATTTGGCATGATGCCTTATTTCATTAAACTTCTTTATGATTTGGGTTCAATCATGTTTCTTACACAAAAGTAAAAATGAATCCAGTACAGGGGTTGAAGAAACAACCATTTGACATGCTTTTCCAAAGGGATTCAGTTTTCTTATGTCAAGATTTAGAATTGGTGGTATACTTGGTTTTCAGCAATTGGGCTTTTACCAGGTTCAGGATATCTGATATGACTTTGGGGCAGTATAAATTTTGAGAATAAACTGAATGAAGTGGTTATTTAAACTTTTCCTTTTTATTCATGATTGGCAGCAAGGTGACATTTTGTGCTACGTTGATAATTAAGATACAAGGAGCTGTCAGAATTAAATTTGAGTAAAGAGAAGGATGATGATGAGTTAATCCTAATCCTAAACCTGCATGTTTTGTCATTAAACTTCAGTCACATGCATAGAAAATGCCCAGACTAAAAAGAAGGAACTCAGCTCAAATCTTCCATTGAGTATTATTTCTTCCTTCCAGGCTTAGAATACAAAACATATTCTCATTACAACATTACAGACACATAAGATATCTAAAAGAAAATTTTCCTTCTGACTCTTAGTAAATGTCTCTCTGAATAGTCTGTGAATCCACTGACAAACTCATTTCTGAATTGTTCATAAAAGTAAGTAAAATAAGGCACTATTGTTTTTCTACCATTCACTATGTTCATTGATGCATTCCCTAGGGCCCACAGCCTGAAAGTATTCTCTTTCTAACAAAGGCAATCATTGTCAGTCATTACATTGTATCCCCCCCACAACTAAATGAAGAGAAACTGAAGAAGTATATATGAACTTGAGACTATTACATGTAATATTGATGTTGTGTAAATTTCAATCTTCATAGTCCAGATAACCTTAAGTTTCAAAGGGCATGCTTGTCATTTAAAAAAAAGATTTCATGTAAAATGACATATTACATAGTGCATGAACATGTGGCAAAGTCAATTGGATCTATCCTTACTAGTCAATGAGAGACTAAATTTGGGAAGATTAGATGTGAGTGTTTTAGGATAATTCTCAACTGGGATGAAGACAGCTTTATGTTAGAATACATGGACAGTTGTCCATAATCTTTGCAGCATATGCTTCTGGTAACTAGAATCCTTGGTGTGTTCTTTCCACCAAAGTAGTGGAGATATGTTCATGTAATCTGCTATTGAATTGTAAAGACTTTTACATTTTCAGAATTTGAGGGAACCCAAATAGGAAAGTGAATTGAGTCATTTTTCTCTGCTGGTGTTCAAGTGAAATTTTAAACTCAGACACTCTCAGATATGTTCAACAGTCAGTAAAAAGTGCATTTTACGTAGTGTTTCCCTTTAGTTTTGCTTACCCTCTTTCCTCTTTGATTTTATATAATCTAGAATGTATGTAACTCATGTGTAGGTGATGGAGGCGCTCCTTTTTTTTCTTAGAATACTTACAATTATATATTTGGTTTTGCTTTGAATAGCAATAGGAAAATAGACAAATACAGGTGTAAAAATGAGAAATTTTAAACTTGAATTATAATTTGTGTTTTATAGTCATTTCATAAGTATGTTACTCTCTATGAGTATGCTCTCTATATATCCTGTAAAAATAAATTTATATGTTACATAGAAATTCAAGAAATTAAATTATTTATTAAGCTACAAATGTTTCTTCTGGTTTCTACCTTGCCATAGATAAAAATAAGTTAATAGTGTGTTGTTGGAACATGTGTAAGTACCTTCGTTGATTTGATAACTCTTGTTATAGTTTTCTTTCTCTATTTATGTCTGTATAAGCTTATAACTCATAGACTTAATTCCTATTATAAGTATGAAGAAAGGGATTTAAGAAATGTCCAATTGGCTGAACATAAAGAAAATCCTTGTTAAAAGGTCAAGTCTACTTACCCTTTTTTCTTCAGTACTGGATTATGGAGATGTTAAAAGTTATTGTCGCATTAATGAGCTTTTCAAGGTTGAATTCTGCCTTTTCCCCTAATCTATTTCATAAAATTCTTTGAGAAACAGAAATGAAAGGCATTAAAACATGTGAGTCCTTTTTGCTGTTTCTCTTTCTTACTTCTTGCTTCCCAGGTATTTTATTCCTTTCTTTTTAAGGTACAACTCATATAATGACATTAAAATAAAGCCCCCTCAGGTAATATTTTAAAGTGACCAAGATCTTTTATCATCTTATTTTTCTACTCTGTACCTACTTGTAGTACACAGTCATTCCTAAAGGGAAATTGTTTGGGCCTTCCTTTTCATTTTATGTTAAAGATAAATAAACTCATTATTTATTTATTTGCAGGGAGGGGAATGTTGGTAAATCTTTCCATCACAAGCACAACAAGTGAATGAACATAAACCTCTTAGAATGAATGGACTGTTTAGGCAGAATTCATATCCTAGGGCAGGCTTTTAAGAAACACTTAGTGAAGAGGAAGCAGAGTTAAATCATTATAAAAATAGAAAATAATATTTTTAAAAAACTATAACATTATTTCAGGCTGGATTTTAAAGTATTTAATATATTTAAATTTTCATAAAATCATTTCTACCTCAGTAGGATTTTTCAAAGTGAAAAATAACTTCTACTGAAAAAGTAAAATGCTATATGGATTATGACTCAGTGTATAATTTCCATACTGTATTTAAATTGTGAACCATAGGATCTGACCCATTATTACAAACATCAAGAGAAAATTCTCTATTTGAAGAATATTTAGGACTCTTTGTGCACCTCACACACATGAATTCTCAGGAACATTTCATTTAAATTCATATTATTGACAAGTGGTTAAAAGATTGATACTCATGAAACATCTTACTTCTTTCTAGGTGATTCCTAATTGATATCATATCTAAACTTATTGGAGAATAAAAAACAGAAAATGAGTCAAATATTCAGAGAATGAAAATAGTGGTGAACCAATCACTGCTGTGGTATTTTTAGCATTCATGTATGGCCTATGAAAGTAATTCAAACAAAGTCCTTGTTTAAGCTTGAATTTTCAATCAACGTTTAATGCCCAGTAATATTAATGTGTGTGAGGGAGAGGGGGTAAAGTTCCGAAGAATAGAGAACATCAAAATTTGACCAATAATTTAGCCAATTGTTTGCCCAGGGTAGGGATTTTAATCCCAGTGATATGTTAATTGGTTTTAGATGGTACACAGAAGCAGGTTTTTATTTGAATAGTTATGTATTTAAAATTTAAAATTTGTTAACATTTAAAATTTGTTAACATTAAGAAAACTTAAATAGTACATCAAACTTGACTTTATGAATACTCTTTCTAGCTCCAATTATATGGTACTAGAGGCCCAATGCACGAAATTTGTGCAAGTGGCTCGGTCCTCGCAGCCACGGCTTCATCCAGAAGGTTATCCAGAAGGATGTCCGGAAGGTCGTTCAGCTGTCCGGTCTAATTAGCATATTATACTTTTATTATTATAGATATGTACCTGATTTAAATTAAGTCATAAATAAATAATAGTTTAGGAATGGTGATATGTGGCAAAAGTCATCAAGATGCTTCATGAATGAGTAGATTATGGAAATACTGTTAAGGCAGTCAAAGTTCTAACTTCTGGGGGAAAAAACTAATAGAAGATGAAATATCCCAAAAGAACAGAAAGCAGAAGAACATACCAAAAGCCTTCGTAAACGACAAACAGAACTGTAAGATTATGAAAATAAATACCCGATTTAAGTTGAGCAATGAAATTTCTCAGTTCTTCTATTGTCCTTGGCAATCAAGAACTGTTTACACAATTATGAACTTGAAAGAAAAACTAGACTCTGAATGAAAATCCTTTCTTAGGAGGTCTCAGGCTTAACAAAGCAACATTTCTTAGCATGCTTTTCTATAAAACAAAATGAAAAAGTTGACTGTTAAACATTATAATGTATGAAGAGAAATTATGATTTTTCAAATGCTTGACATTGTGACATAAAGGTTTGATGAGGAGTGAAATAGTTCTTTCATAACATCCTTCTAATGGGCCTACTACTAGTAGTTCTAAAACCTACATGTACATGGGATCACCTGGAAGGTTTAAAAAGTCCCAAAGTCTCAGAAATTCATAAGAAACTAGTTTGAGGCTTTTTCCTATAGCTAGTTTTGTGTGTGTGTGTGTGTGTGTGTGTGTGTGTGTGTGTGTGTGTGTGTGTGTGTTTTAAATAATAAATGCCTCCAGGTGATTCTATAAGAACCAGCGTTGAAAACTATAGGAATCAAACAGGTTGGTCTCAAATTTTAGGCTTCAGAAGAATTACCTAGAAGAAAAACTTGTTAAAAATGGAACTTCAAATTGAACTCTAATAATACTGGAGTGAGTCCCATAATTTATTAGGTGATTTTAATGCGGAAGCCCACAGACCACTCTTTACCAAACACATGTGTAGGATTTGTTGTTTCTGTCATTGCAACTGCTATCACTCTTTGAAATACAAAGTTAAAACTCTCAGAGGATGCATGTCACCATAAACTCAGTCTTCCTTTTTTAACAATTCATCATAACTTATTCATCAGAACTCACAATAAAAAATCCTAAAAAAACATGAAATATATAGACAATTACACTTTATTTGAAAATATCTGAGAAAGAAGGGGAAAACAGAACTAGTCAAGAAAACTGAGTTCGACTTTGTCATGAAATATGACTTCAAAAAAGTAACCACCATCATAGAAGAAAAATAATCTAATTGGTAATTAAATGTTAATTAAAAACACACCTTGCAAGATAATACAGCACTATTGTCACTCCTGTTTCTATTAAGAAAGAAAACTAGCAAAATCAGACAGGGATACCAAGGCACTGGGTGTGAAAATAAATATATCAATATCAAATTTTAAAAAATTAGTTGGACTTAATTAACAAGTATCCCCCTCATGTTAACAATAAATTCATCGAAAGATGAACTCCAATGAAGAATTTTCCAAATGTTCTTTAACATAAGAATCACTTGTAACATTTGTTAATAGCATAGATTACTGGTTCATACTCCAAAACAACTGAACCCTAGGGAATTTTTATGATCATGTAATTTGGAGAACCCTATAAAGTTCAAGACTATATTCATACAATCCAATCAATTTAATTTTATGGAAGGTGCATCATCTTGCTTTACTTTGGCAAAATGACAACCTACACAACAATGACAAACCAGTGGGTTCTTTATATCACACATCAATCATTTATTCTGACAATATATTTCCAGCCACATACATTTATCTCACTGGGCTAATGTTGGTCTTTATGTCCCTAGTCATGTCAGGAATGACTACCAGTAATGAGGTTGCTAGCTTCTGTTCTTAAGATGAATGTCCTATTTACTGTCTGATTCTCATAACTAATCACATCACTGATGCTAAGGGCATATTTCAAGGACATGGCTCCTGTTAGTTGAGAGAAAATATTCTTATGCATTCTTTGTGGAGTAGCTACATAAAAGAATTTCTAGGGAATTAGTTAACTTTTTCCATCCATACTTTACTTATTTCCACAGCTGCTGTAGGCCCTCTTACCATCTAGGGTTTTATAACACTACAACATCCAAAAAATAATATTCAACAGTAGAATTTTATTGAGTGCAATATAGCCTTTTTTATTTCTACACTCAACTGAAGAAGACAATATACAAATTGAGCTTGATTTATTTTCAGAACATATTCTGGATGACAACAGTTCAAAACAATAAACGTTGACAATGTTGAGGGTTTAGTGTGCTTGCATGTGTAATGTGTGTGCACTCTAAAAACACACTAGCAATACACTTAAATGAGGTAACCAATGTATGTTCTGCATTAAATAAATAGTTATTTGAGTTTCCAAGATAATGAACTCCATCAGGAAATTACCCAGTGAATCATTTTTGCACAGGCTAAAAATAAATACTCAGATTTCTGTTCTACTAACTTTTCTTTAAGGACATGCATTTTATCTTAAAAGAGAGAGTCAGCTCATTCTTGCTTTTCCCATAAAAATTCTGTGATTGTTTCCATTTCTTACTTTTTCCATTACATGGTAGCCCTGAATTATTTATTTATAAAAATGGGGGAGGTATTGCACTCAGCAAATATCTTCAGAAAAGCTTGTGAATGCACCAAAATCATTACCATGGGTTTCCTATCTTTAAGTCGATTATATTTTTTCTAGACTGTGAAATAACTTATTTTTTTCCAGATTCCATTTAAATTATGTCCTTAGCAAATAACATGTCCTCAGCAAAGCTTAACTTTAGAAACACAGTTACTGATAAGATTTCTTTTTAGTTTTCTCTTACTTTACAGAATCTGTGCCATCACTGAAGTGAAATAAAAACAAAATAGAATTAAGTAAATTTACAACTAAGTACTGCACCTTAAATAGCCTGTTCTATGAGGTGACCTTGTATTCATAGTCATCTTCATACAGGCATCTGAATAACTTGCTGTGTATTTTGTGTTTTTGTGTTTTGTTTTGTTTTTTAGAAAACTGGACATGTGATGAGAAATTACAGGAAGAGGATAGCGGAAATTTCTGCAGGTGTAGCATTAGAGAAGTAGACTTTTGTGTCGATATCTCTAAAGATTTTAACTATGGCTTATAGGTAAGACTATATAACCTACTATAGCAATTATAACTTACTTAGCATTTTGTGCTTTCATTTTTAAGATGGAAGGAGATCACTCACTAAATATGAATGCTGCATATGTTAGCAATAGAGATAGTGATTTTGTAATTTTGATTGCACTTGCCTTAATTTTTTTCCAAAAAGAAATTATATATATAAACACATATAGATGGATGGTCAAAGAACATTGTTTTAACACAGGCAAGTTCTGCACTGATTATACATTTTTTACACAATTTAATGCATAATGGCAGAGTGTATTTGCCAGACCCATGTAAGGAGGATATGAGCACATGATAACAGCAGTTTGTATAAGCACAAGGTATTCTATGTTTGGGTTAAAAATTAACAATGATAACTTTTGGTGTGACTGCTTTAAGTTTCAAAAATAGTTGGATGTTTAAAGATAAATTTATTACTTGCATAAGGATATTTTTGTATAATATTGGGAGAGGTTTAAAAATGGACTTGCTTTATGGAGTGCAATTTTCGGAGAAAATAAACAGGGTATGTGTCCAGTTTGTAAAATGTTTCCTTTCAAGATTACTCTTTTGCTGGTTAAATGCAAGGATATGATGACTTGAAATACTTTTTTTGTGAACTGAACAGTACCACCACCAACAACAACAAAAATAAAGCAATGTGAATAAATGGCGTATGCAAACTTCTTTTAATCAATGCTAGTAGATCCTGAAAACAATAGCAAAGATCTGTTTTTATGAATATAGTTCTAGAAATAATTATCAGTGTGGTTTGCCATTCCATGCATGAACTTACATTCATTATAAAGAAAATATTAAAAGTGTTTTGTTGTTAGGAGAATTTCTGTTCTTCATGCTTCAGTCTAAAATTATATTTCTTTTCTAAAGTTAAGAGCAATAAGACAAGTTGATAGTAACCCATATTTCTTGTTAAATATTTATTATATCAAAACTAATATATGGAGAAAGTTCTTAAATTTATAAGAGGTTCTATGCGTACTGGTTAGTAAACATATGTCTTAATCTAAAAAATGTTAGGGGATTTTTGAGCAATAACATATTTACAAAAATGGTGTGCTGGTTA
This sequence comes from Myotis lucifugus, assembly GCF_000147115.1. NCBI lineage: Eukaryota > Metazoa > Chordata > Mammalia > Chiroptera > Vespertilionidae > Myotis > Myotis lucifugus. The sequence continues at coordinate 7,401,695 of NW_005871068.1, forward strand.
ATATTTATACATCTTATACATAGGGAGGTTATATATGTATATAGATGTATATATATTCTCCCTATAATGCACCTATATTTAGTTAGATACCCTGCTTTGAAATCTATAAATGATACATGTGGTTGTGGATTAGTTTGGGCACCGAGGAGTATCTGTAAAGCTAAAAATGTCTCTTAAAGATTAAAATGAAAGACTAAATAATTTAAGAAGAAAATCGTCCCAAATAAGAAGTATGAATTTTTATAAATGCTTTGATAATTATTATCCAATAATAGGTTTTAAGGAGGTTCTATTAACTCCTAATTAAGAAAAAATGTAGAAACGGAAAATAAGCCTTCTTTACTGGGGACAATACTTGAGACAAGAAAATCAGTAATTACATTTTTAAAAAACATGAGATACCATAACTGCAGCACTATGGTGTGTGGAAAAACTGGTGGACTAATACAGAAAATTTTGTTCAAGTTTGTGAAACATTTCTTCTAAGAGGCCAAGGGCATTAAAATGAAAACATAAGTTTTGGCTTATCACAGATATCCCTATACCTATGGTAAGTATTGCTACTTCTTAATGATATACAATTATTCTATACTAGAGGCCTGATGCACAAAATTCTTGCAAGAGTAGGCATTCCTTCCCCTGGCTACCGGCACCAGTTTCCCTCTGGCACACGGGACCCGGGCTTCCCTCCCAGGCCCGGCTTCGTCTGCAAGGTCATCCAGAAGGACGTCCGGTCTAATTAGCATATTACACTTTTATTATTATAGATTTTGAGCATCTGTGTAAAAGTTTGCAGTTATTACTGTATTAGGTTACACCCAAAGGAAATGCCAAAATCAAGAGTGGGTGGACAAAATTGCTCAAAAAAGTACTACAGGAATTTATTTGGAAAAGAAAAAGAGCATTTAGATCAATAACAATGAAAAATTAACCTGTAGAAATTGACCTTTATGTCTTACCCCACTCAATTGTCATATATAATAACACTGAATCTAATATATTGAAACACCCTAGTTATTTTTTCTTATAATTCATTTAAGAACTTGGCTAAATCAACAATAGAGTCATCCTTTTTAGTCTATCTCTCTAATCTCTATCTTAAAAAAACCAGGAAGACAAAACTAAAACTAACCTTGACAATCCCCACCCCCTCCATATATACACAGTTTGTAAGTGGCTTGTTTGTTTTTCATTCCTCTGATGTTCTGAGCATCCCTGTTCCAGTACTGGTGGGTGATCACATAGATATAGCCCTAGCTTTGTATTGTGGTTATAAAATATAACCTTTCTGTGGTAGCATTAACATATTTAAGGAGTCAGCTCAGGGTAGGACCACTGGGATAGCACTTAAGTGGGCCTCCATGATTAAGGATCTGAAAGTATAATCTTAAGTTGCCTAGGTTTTAGATCTGTTAACTGACCTAGGAACAATGATTATTGTACAGACTCATGCTAATCAGGCATTTAAGACACTATTTTCAAAGCAAATGACAATTATTAATGGTGGACAAGAAGACCAGAATGTTGTTGTCACCTCATGGGAAATCCAATTAATCAGTAGTTTGTTTGCAAAACATGGAATCGTAAAGAAAAAAGTTAGTAGAAATAACTTAATGTCGTGTCATGATGCATCTGTCTCCACCACTGAGATACAGCTATCCATCAAAGTCTCTATCCTGAGCAGTTTCTTCCTTACACAGAACTAGAAAGATGGAGACAAATTCTGATTACTGTTTCCTTTTCCTGGACTCCTAGATGCCTCTCACCCTCCTATTAAATAGTCCAGCTTTCAATATGACAATAGAGTCATGCCTTGTTCTCACTACCTGAAATATGAGTGTTAACAAAACTTTTCAGCCATCTGTAATCATAAAAGCATAATATGCTAATTAGACTGGACAGCCGAACGACCTTCCAGACATCCTTCCAGATGACCTTCCAGATGAAGCCGAGGCTGCGAGGGCCTGTGAGGGCTGAGGCAAGCCGCCACAGCTGCAAGGGCCAAGCCCCTTGCACGAATTCCGTGCATTAGGCCTCTAGTCCATTTATAAATATCTCCTTATGCACTTTGCTTACTTTCATTCTCAGAAGATAACCTTAATTTTCACCTTTTGAGTCACATGTTTCTTTTGGTTAAATAACCTCATTACACCATTAAGACCTATTGATTTGACCTGGCAAAGTTTAATAATTGAAGTAAACATTATAGACCTCATTTACCTCTTAAAATGGCTGAGGAAAACATCCAAAAAAAATGTTCCTAGGGCTTGTTTTGAGATTCTGGCAGAAGACAGCAGCTATTTATTCTACTCATGTAATCTGCTTTGGTCTTTTCTAGACCCCTTTTAAGACTGTGCTTAAAGGAGTTTATCTTCTAACCTAACTATATAGAAGCCCTGGAGGGGACAGCAGAATAGGGTAAAGAATAGACAAGCCATTTACTTTAATTCCAGAGTCCTTGAGCATGTTATATGACCTATTTTACCCCTGGATTCCACATCTGAAAAAAAGTAGACAATAATATCTTCCTTGAAGGTAAGTTATAAGCGTTCCTTCCTTTCTTGCTTCATTCATTCATGAATGCCAGGCATTGTTTTAGCTGCGGTCATACTGAAGAATCAGACAGACAATATTGTTGACTCATGGGTTTTACTCTCTGCTAGAGGATGACACAAAAGGCAAATCACCGATCAGTGAGAAAATTTCGAAGTTATATATGCGATGATAATATAAATTAGGGGAATCTGATAGGAAGTGATTACCTCAGGAGGTTACTTTACTTACAGTTTCTATAGAAGGCTACCTGGAAGAGATGAGATTATTGCTGAATGTAGAATCAAGAGATGGAGACAAGGAAAATATGAGGCATTAACAGCTGTTCAGTATGAAGGACAGGCTAATACAAAGACTTTGAGGCAGGAGTGAATTTGGTGTATTTGAGAAAGAAAAGGAAGGCCACTGTGGCTGGGTTGTTGTGAATATAACTTAGAAGTAATATATAGAAGACATGAATCACAGTAGGAAAGAATTAAAGGATAGTTAGCATTGAAACATAGGGTTCAGGTTGCAGACTTCTTCACATGAGTCCTTGTCTGACGAAGATGAAGAATAAATTCATGGACTAACAGATTTCTTTAATAAAAATGTAGAAGTTTATTGGAAGCATAGACAAACTCCACCTGGGCAGGGGTGTTCCCAAATGGAAAAAGTCTTCTCTCTCTCTCTCTCTCTCTCTCTCTCTCTCTCTCTCTCTCTCCTCTTTCTCTAAAAGGAAAAAATCTAAATGCAAAATCTGAAAATCTATAATCTAAAAAAATCTGTCTCATGTCCCTTTGTCTCCGGTTAATATAGGCTGCAGTTCTTTGTTTGAACCTGGCCCTTTCTAATTGGACCTTTCATTAATTTAGGACCCCCGTGCTTTCCTCATTAGTTATTTTGTTACAAAGTATCTGTTTCAAAGGCCAAAGCCCACGTGGTGCTCCCTTCTCTATCTCCCCCTTATCTTACAACATTCTTCTATCCCCTGTGAAAATGTGTTTCCTTCTTTCCATTATCCTGACATTTCTTTATCCTCCGTGAATGCATGTCTTCCTCCCCCCTTACTCTGTGGCATTTCTCTATCCGTTGTTCAAATAAGATAAGCACTTTGACATCTCCAAGCCCCCATCTATGTATTCCTCTCCCATGGACCCTCTTTATCTCTAAGACTCCATAAACCTGCTTGTTTCGTTCCTAGAATTCCTTTCAATATTATTGAAAGCAGTTTGGGAAATAGATTTTAAAATTATACTTGCCTTAATGTTAAATGAAAATATATATAGTAACTTTTTATTCATTTTTTGTCCAAAACATATTTGAGTTATAGTATATCAGGGATATCCTGCAAGGACTTTAGTAGGTTGAATTAAGGAGCATTTATTCTCCCTTCTCTAGGTATTTCACCAAATCAACTATAAGAAAAACAAAATCACCATGGCTGATGAGCCTCAGTTGGTTGGGTGTTGTCCCTTGCACCAAAAAGTTGCTAGTTCAATTCCAGGTTAGGTTACATGCCTGAGTTGTGGGCTCAATCCCAAGTAGGGGGCATGCAGGAGGCAGCCTCTTGTTTTGTTCTTACATCAATGTTTCTCTCCTCCCTTTCTCTCTCTCTCTCTAAAAATCAATTTTAAAAAATCTTTAAAAAAGAAAAACAAAACGCCAAAACATATACTCAAGAATTGATATGTTATATCAGAACTATATGCTAATTAGTCTATATGGTTGTTTGGGGAAGGCAATAGAAGACAGGAGATGGACATGTAATGCCTACAAACTGGGGCAAGAACTAATGCAATAGTCTCTCACATCTCACCTCACCATGATATGCAAAGAAAGAGTTGGGAAGGAGAGACATGGGCAAAGAGGCCTGAGGGAAGTACATTGGTTTAGTTCTTTATTGCTGTATAACAAACCATCCCAAAAGTCAGTGATTTCAAACACTAAACATTGTATTACCTGTCATATTGACTGGGTATTACTGGAATTGACTGGGATCAGCTGAGCAGTTCTTCTGCTGGTCTCATTTAGGATCTCTCACATGGTTGTGGTCATATTATAGATGGGAATAAAGCCATATGGAGGATAAACTGGAATGCTAGCATGATTGTACCTCTCTCCCTCCTCATGCAGTTCAGGGCCTCTGCTCTCCCTCAATACTGGACTTACACAGCAGCTCTTTTTTCCTAAAAGTACCCAAGTTAAGGCAACCAGGCCTTCTTAAGGGTCAGCATGGCTTTCACCACATTCTGTTGGTTAAAGTGAGTCAAGTCAGACTCCTTGTGATTGATTATGTAAGGATGAATTCTAGAAGGCATAGTTCTTGGAAGCCATCTTTGGAGACTGACTATCGCAGATTCAATGAGAAAGACAGGGTGTTTAGGGCTAAAGCTTCTGTTTAGAGCCCAGCAATGGTCCCACCTCATGAAAACACCTTTGAAAGGCAGGAATTCCACAGCTGCCTTCAGTATCTGTGCAAAATCTAATCTTGAGTGCTCATCAGTACCACCAAATTTAAACATAAAATATACAAGCAGAAAAATCCTCTCTTCTTTCTCCCTTCACCATGTTATAATGACTTTTTCTTCTGTTAGTCAATACTTACTCTGCTTATAGAACTGGGTACTAGCAAGGGAAGGCTTTATACTGAGGTTTAGCATTACTAATAATGAACTAATTATGCCAAACCTCCACCAGCAAAGTCACCAGGGATCACTCCCTCAATACAAAAAAATTCTGAAACACATAAAGCTCAGTTATTTTCTAAATGAAGTCCTCAGAACAGGGAACAAACCACAGATATAGTTCTCTAGCCAAGAGGTCACACTAACATTTGGAACAAGAAGGGGAACATTGAAGCTGTGTTAAATTCTCATTAGCATTTCTTTGATTAAATGTATATTTTTCTCCTTTTCACAAACTTTTTATTCAAATGCAAATATGTGCTTAAACATTAGCCACTGAGCTGCAACTGGGAGAGCATCCATGGAATGTTTAAATATGCAAATTAGCACCTTAGAGGGGAAAATAATGAACCTCCTACTTGGCTCTTTTGTACACAACAGCAAGCCCTGGAAAGTACAATTAAATAGACTCTCTCTGAACTCCTCCAACAAGAAGTATATATTATCAAGTGAACTATAAGCTGTGCTGCCAGAAGTTTTAGCGAAATGCCACTTGTGCCCCAGAGAGATTCCAAATGGAATACAATTGCAGTTAAATTGAGACACCATTAAGGAAAGTGGCCCATATCTGTATTCATACATGTCAAACACAAAGTTTTGTTTGAAATTGGACTCAGTCATTTTATTCTTTGGATGATTTTAAAAGTAAATAAATATAGAAGGATGAAGGTAGATTGTTGTGGAAGTAATCTACACATGGTAACTTATTGACAGAAAATCATCTAATTTAAGAAAGAGTGGCATTTTTTTATGGCAGAATAGTTCATAGTGCAAATATACCACAGCTTTTTATCCACTCATCTACTGATGGACACTTGGACTGCTTAAAATCTTGGCTATTGTAAAATTTTTACCCTTTGCAACAGCATAGATCAGCGGTTCTCAACCTGTGGGTCGCGACCCCTCTGGGGGTTGAATGACCCTTTCACAGGGGTCGCCTAAGACCATCAGAAAACACATATATAATTACATATTATTTTTGTGATTAATCACTATGCTTTAATTATGTTCAATTTGTAACAATGAAATTGAGGGTCACCACAGCATGAGGAACTGTATTAAAGGGTCACGGCATTAGGGAGGTTGAGAACCACTGGCATAGAGGAACCTGGAGAACATTGTGCTAAGTGAAATAAGCTAGTCAGAGAAAGACAAGTAGCATATGAGTTCACTCATATGTGGAATTTAATGAACACACTGAACTATCAAACAAAATAGAGACAGATGCATAGAGAGCAGATAGACAGCTCAGGGCCAGGTAGGGGAGAGGCATTGGGAGGGGGGTGAAAGGACTGAGAAAAAGAGAGCAAACTCATGGACATGAATTGTGGGGGTAGAGGTAGAGGTGGAAGAAGGCATAGAGGGGATAAATGGCAATAGAATATATATATATATTTAGAAAAAGTGACATTTACTAAAATTTTGAAATAATTTTTCCAAAAATATGAACAAATAGAAATGAATCTACAGATACTAATTAAATGATGCACCAAGTATTGGTGAGGTCATGAGAAGATGAGGAAATGGGTATACTTATTTACTATGGTTTAAAGAATAAATTAGCACATTGATTCTTTTAGTTAAAAGATGGTATCAGGTCTCATTTACTTGGAACCTTTTTTAGACAAATGGTAGGGAGGGGGGATTAGAGAGCAACCAAAGGACTTGTATGCCTTCATATTAGCATAACCAATGGACACAGACACTGGGGCAACGGGGGCTTGCCTGGGGTGGGAATGGCTAGGGGGGGGTCAATTGGGGAAAAAGAAGACATATGTAAAACTTTAGACAATAAAAATAAATAAATAAATAAATAAATAAATAAATAAATAAATAAAATAAAGTCTGTTGAACAGTTCACTCACTGAGCCTTACTCAGGGTTTCTGGAACACCATTACTGTAAATACACATTTTTAGTTGGTATCCTCATACACTGAACTACCTTTCTTCTAATTCCATTCTGCCTCCTCCTGATTATATTTCTCCCTCATCCTTCTTCTCTTTCTTCTTTTTCCCCTATATTTGTAATGAAAACTAGCACAAGATGAAGAAAATTATATGTGCTTTCTCATCAGAGAAGCATAACTTTCAATCCTGGCTTCTCAACATTTTTATGAACCTTTTTCAAGTTAGTTATAATCTATTTGAACCTCGGTTTTTTATCTATAAAACAGAGATAATACTATGTAGCATTTTGTGAAGATTAAATTTATATAGGTAAAGAGATAGAGATATAGAGATATGACACATAAAGGGTATCTAGGGATTATGTAATATTAGATTATACTGCAATTAAAAAATATCCAATGCCTTAACTTACTAGAATTTTATTGCTGTAGGTGTTCCTGGTCAGCCAAGATATAATCCTATGTGTTGGGACTTTTCCACTTTGTAGCTGTGCCCATTCCCCTGTTCTTAGACAGGCTATGAGTATGCAAGAGCTCACCCCCACCTCATTGCCTATAGGAAAGCGGTATATCATTTCCACTCATAAAGTCAACACTAGGCATTTGTGAACACATGAAGTAAATGGGCCAGAAAAGTATAGACCATGGCTGGACAGCCCCTCTCAGCAACAGTTCAACATTATTGGAGTCCCAACTTATGATGACTGGTCATCCAGCTACCACAGTCAGCCTCCCTAATCTCCACATATCCCTGCACAGCCTTCTACCCACATTTAGAAAGTTCCTGCCTGTCTCCATGGAGGGAACCTAAATTCCTATCCCCCATTTCTGCATTCAGCTTAGTCTTAAATCACAGGCTAATAAATCATTATCTTCATTTGGTGTGGATGTGGCTTCTCAGTGTCCAGAGACCAATAGAATAAAATACAAATTCTATGCCCTGTCTTCACCTCCAGGATACAATGGTTGGAGCAAGTATAGAATACTACATTTAAAAAAAAGTTTGGAAAAGAGAAGAATTGAAAACAAAGAGGTTACAGGTTTATAGAAATTCTGAAATCCTGGCAGGCAAACTTTGTAAAGATTCTAGCACTCCACTCCAGAAGTGAATAAAGTCCTGGATTCAAAGACTTTGATTCCTTTTCTAAGTATAACCCCATTATTCATTGTTCTTTATATCCAATAGTTCCATTCATTGTGGGAATCTCTTCTATCAATTTCCCTGGACAAACTCATGTAGCATAGGCACTAAGAAGGTAAGATGCCATCCGTGGGTGCTGCATACCTTTTATTTCTGTCTTCATACTTGTGACACGAAGGGGCCTGAAAGTAGCTTTAAGCTTTGATTAGTCAAAGGCATTGATTCATATATGGGCTAATGGTTTCTTTGGCAATACAATCTCTTCAATCAATTAATGGGCTTCGCATCAATTTCATTTGCTTGCAAACATACTCAAAGTTCTTTCTCAGAAGTCTCACTCCTGATCTATCTCTTTATTTCCTTATCCCTTTGGTATTCTCTCAATTTAATAATTATTGTCTTCAGACCATCTAAAATAAAGGATTTGGGTGGGAAAAATCATTCATATTCTGATCTTTGTTGCAGGGTTGAGTCCCTTCATTTTAATGAGAAATCCAAATAGACTTTTAAAAATATATATTCTTATTGATTTCAGAGAGGAAGGGAGAGGGAAAAGAGATAAAAAATATCAATGCTGAGAGAGAATTTGTTGGAAGCTATCCATTGTCTACACTATCATGAAAGTGCAACAGGAGACTTAGAAGGCTGATGGACCTTGAGCTTTAGCAAGGGCTAAAGCTATGCACCAATTGTTCTGTCGAGACAATGGTGGCTCAAGCAATTTCCTGACCTAATAGTCTCAAAGTAAATCTTTACTAATATTTACTGACCTTTAAGATAGTATATCTGCTACTGGATTGCCTGCCTAACTAAGGGCAAGATGTGTATTCTAAAATTGAATAAAAGCTAACGGCCTGGGCCCCAGTGAAGCCTTTTCACTGGAGAAGGGTTTTCCGCCTAGCCTCCCATGATTTCTAAATTCATATTTCTTGTCTAGTTTCTTCATTTGTGTGTGGCCCTTTTCCAGATCCTGATCCCTAGCCGTGCTGGTTGCAGCTTCACAAGAATCATTGATGGGCTGTCCCTGCACGCCCCACACTCGGGATCAAGGCTGCAACCTGGGCACGTGCCCTGACTGGGAATCAAACCATGACCTCCTAGTCATAGGTCAACACTCAACCACTGAGCCATGCTGGCTGGGCCCAAACAGACTTTTGCTCACATTTCTTCAGTTTCATCTTTTACTTATTAACTCTGCTAGAAACCTCATTTACCAGCTCTGTAGGGACCTAAATTTCTTGAATCTTTCTATTTATTTTTTTAAAACAAAGCTGAGTTTATTTGGGAATAGCAGAGAATTGCAATTCAGGACAAGCTAGCTATGGTGGCCTTACACAAGTCCAGAGAATAAAGGAGAGGGGCTTGCCTGTATAGAGAAAAAAAGGGAGTTGGGAGGGGTTATTTTGACAGGAAGTCCATTGGAAAGCGTAAGAGTTCAGGGTGCTGACAACTTCTCATTGGCTGATGGAAAATAAATGTAAAAGGTGTTTCTTCCTGTTAAAGTTTGCAAAGATATGATGAGTGATAGAGCATAAGAGATCCCCAACAGGGATTCCGGACTCCATTTTATTTTTTATTTTTATTGAATTTATTGGGGTGACATTGGGTAATAAAATTATATAGGTTTCAAGTGTACAATTCTGTGATACATCATCTGTATATTGTACTGTGTTCACCACCCCAAGTCAAGTCCCTTTCCATCACCATTTGTCTCCCCTTTACCCTCTTCTATGTTTTCGCAACCCCCTTTCCTCTTGTATTCATCATATTATCTGTCTATGAGTGGGTTTTGGTTTTCTTGCTTAATCCCTTCACCTTTTTCACCCAAACCTCTCCCATCCCTCTGATAGCTGTCAGTCTGTTTTTTTGTATTTATGAGTCTTTTTCTATTTTGTTTCTTTGTTTTGTTCATTAGCTTCCACATATGAGTGAAATCACATGGTATTTGTCTTTCTCTGAGTGGCATATTTCACTTAGCATAATACTCTCCAGGTCCAACCATGCTGTCATAAAAGGTAACAGTTCCTTCTTTTTTATGGCCAAGTACTCTTCCATTGTGTAAATGTACCACATTTTTTTATCTACTCATCTACTGATAGGCACTTAAGCTGTTTCCAAGTCTTGCTTATTGTAAATAGTTCTTCAATGAACATAGGGGTGCATACATTCTTTTGAATTAGTGCTCTGGGTTTCTTGAGATATATTCCCAGAAGTGGAATCACTGGGTCTCTATTTCCTTTTATTTCTGCTCTCAAACAAGACAGTTATTGCATGAATTCAATGTTTGTGTGTGTGTGTGTGTGTGTGTGTGTGTGTGTGTGTGTGTGTAATACTTGTTAATCAGAGTGTGCTATAGCCAAACACACACTAAGATTATGTTTTCTCACCCCTTCCCTCAGAGCCACTGGCTCAGTAAGAACCAATCTTCCTTCTGAGGTATCAGAGGCAACAGTATCACCACATCTTTTGCCCTATGTGTGGTCCATCTTCCCAGTCTCTGATATCAGTTTTTGCACCACCCTCCAACTGCCTGTAAGCCAACAACATGTATTTAGGTTGGCAGTAACACCTAACTTCAAAGAGCCAATTTATGCATTTGTAGAGTAATGTAGACCATGATAGATGATGTAACAAACAAACCCCCAATAACCTAATGCAATCTCTCTTTTAACAATCAAATGCTAATGTCCCTGGTCAAGTTCCCTTCATTTATGGTTACACCACCTCCTAAGGCCTCAAAGTTCTCTGTATCTAGCTGGCAAATGGAGGGAAAGAGTGTAGAAACCCCTTCTACTTTTTTAAAAAAAATAATTTTTAAATTACTTTACATTTAATATTATTTTGTATGAGTTTCAGTTATAGAGCATAGTGATTAAACAATTATATACAGTGGGGCCTTGACTTGCGAGTTTAATTCGTTCCATGACGGAGCTCATAACTCACATTACTTGTATATCAAATCAATTTTCAACATTACAATGACACATGATGCTGGGCTGATGTTGTGGCGTTCACTGTGACGTTCGCTGTGTCAACTAGCGGTGGGGTATCTGAAGCTGGCTCATAACCCAAATTTTAGCTCGCAACTCAAAGCAAAAAATCGGCCGAGAGACGGCTTGTATCTCGAAAAACTCGTTAGTCGGGACACTCGTAAGTCAAGGCCCCACTGTATTTTATAAAATGTTTCCCCCATATTTTCAGTACCCACCTGTCACCATACCTAGTTATTATTATATCACTGACTATATTTACTATGCTGTATTTTACATCCCCATAACTATTTTGTAACTAGCAACCTGTACTTCTCAGTAAATTCAACTTTTTCACCCAGTCCCCCAACCCAGCTACCCTCTGGCAAACATCAGTCTGTTGTTCTCTGTGTCTTTGAGTCTGTTTTTTTTTGTTTGTCTTTATATTGTTCTTTAGATCTCACATATAAGTGGAATCATGTGGTATTTGTCTTTCTCTGACTCGTCCTGCTTTCTAAAGGCACTGATCTAGAGGTGACATTCATCCCTTCTGCTCTATCCTGTTAGAGGCTGCATGTGGTGATTAGGGTTCTACAGGATGCAGACTCTGAGATGGAGATTAACATAAATGAATTTTTTAGAGAGTGTTTTTGGAATCATCTGCATAAGCGAAGAGAAGAAAGTAGGATTGGGCAGAGGAAAAAGCTAGGCTGTTATTCTGTTACATAAAAGTCCTCAGCTGACACCCACAGGGAACTGTGAAGTTAAGATTGTGTTTTAGAGTTGTCCCATGTTATGACAAACGTGCTAATCATTTACCTTGGAGCAGGGGTGTAAAATTTCTAGTCTTCCCCTAAGTGGCAACGTTCTTTAAAAACAATCATAAAATATTATAATACTCTTTGACAAAAATGCATTTCTTGAATTCAAGTCCATGGCTGCATGTATAGCATGAAACCAGAGGTTCATAGAAAGCTCCAAAATTGAGTTGGCCAAGCAGAGATAATTATTCATTGAGATTTGTGTTTTGACATCACTAGGAGCTTCTAATTAATGCATGTTCCTTCTGTAAGTGCTCTTACGATTTTGATATATAACACTTAAATTTGTCTTATAGTCTTCAATATTTTTAGGAGAACCAGTCCAGGTAATCCCAAACATAGATAATGAGAAGGCATCCCATGATACTCTCTATGGCCTTAGAGCAACTAAGCTTTTTCACTTAGGAGAAACCATCCACTCTGAGGCCCTAACTACTCCAGTACAATCTGAACTTCAGAGAGGGAAAAAATAAAAATCTATCCCATTTGCTTACTTAGTAATGCCTAAAATTCCAACCCTGGAGATTCAGTTGCTTAATCTAAAAGCCCATGTTCAATTAACATATACCTTGGGTAAAGTAAGGGCAGCTTTTATCAGTTACTAACACATTGGATGAAATAAATCTATCATTGTTTTATGAAATAGCTTACTAGAAGAATGAGTTGAACCTGAATGCCAGGTATATTGATGAAAGGTATAGGAATACCACCAAGTTTGTGCTTGGGAAGAATGCATCAGCTTTCTATAGCAGCATAAATATTACCCCAGGACTTACAGGCTTCAAAGAACATTTATGTATTCTGCCTCACTTCCTGTGCAATTTGGGAAGAGCTTACCTGGGCCCAAACTTTTAGGATTTACCACAAAATTACAATGAAGGTGTTTGCTAGGTCAGTGGTCTCATCTGAAAGCTCACTTGAGGAAGAATCTGCTTCCAAGTTCAATCACTGGCCAGGCACCCCAGTGGGGACCCCCACCCTGAAGGGGGTGTGACCAGCTGCAAACAGCCATCATCCCCTCATCCAGGCTGGCCAGGCACCCAGTGGGGACCCCCACTCTGAAGGGGGTGTGACCAGCTGCAAACAGCCATCATCCCCTCATCCAGGCTGGCCAGGCACCCAAGCGGGACCCCCACCCTGATCCAGGACACCCTTCAGGGCAAACCAGCCTGCCCCCACCCGTGCACCAGGCCTCTATCCTATATAGTAAAAGGGTAATATGCCTCCCAGCACCGGGATCAGCGGAGCCGCGAGGCCTCCCAGCACTGGGATCAGCGGAGCCGCGAGGCCTCCTGGCCCCTGGAGCAGCGTGACGGGGGCAGCGCCCAAACCCCCTGATCGCCCTGCGGCTCTGTGTGTGACAGGGGGCGAGGCCACAACCTCCCTATCCGCCCTGCTCTGTTCATGACAGGGGAAGGCGCCCCAACCCCCTGATCGGCCCTGCTCTGTGCGTGACAGGGGGGAGCACCCCAACCCCCCTGATGGGCCCTGCTCTGTGCATGACAAGGGGCAGTGCCCCAACCCCCTGATTGGCCCTGCTCTGTGTGTGACAGGGGGTGGCGCCGCAACCTCCCCATGGACCCTGCCTTGAGTGTGACAGGGGGCAGTGCCCCAACCCCCCAATCGGCCTTACCCTGAGCATGACTGGGGGTGGCATCGCAACCTCCCGATCCTCCCTGCTCTATGCATGACAGGGGGCGGTGCCCCAACTCCCCAATCAGCCCTGCTCTGAGCCCGACCAGGGGCTGCACCTAGGGATTGGGCCTGCCCTCTGCCACCCGGGAGCAGGCCTAAGCCATCAGGTCGTTATCTCCCGAGGGGTCCCAGACTGTGAGAGGGCACAAGTGGGGCTGAGGGACACCCCTCCCCGCCAGTGCACAAATTTTTGTGCACCGGGCCTCTAATATATATATCTGAACTACAAAGTATATTTGAGCTATGTATTTTACGGGGCTTTAATTGTCCTTTATTTGGAAGTTAATCACTGAACAATAATAATTTTACAGTGATTGACTTCCAAATCAAGGTCAAATGAGGCCAAAACAAATTCATTCCTAAGTGCTGAACACAGATGGGGCATCTGCTCCATCAATGTTCAGTATACAAGAGGCTGGTAATTGTACTTACAACCTGAGACCTGCCTTATCATGTACAAGACTCTTGCTAACAGTTAAAGAACCGAAATCCAAATACTCTAAATGCAGGCAATTTATCATTGTCTTGATTCACTGCAACCAAGGGACACTTCTTTATCTAATTTTCTACTTAACTTATGCCAAACAAACACTTAAAATGCACTGTATTGTTGCCCTGCACTGTGTTCTCTATTCTTCCCCTTTTAATATAAAGAATGATATGCTGGGGTGTATTTTTCTTTTACATCAGTCTCTTTTTAAATGCATTTTAAGCTTATTCATTCCACAAACATTTATGAAGTTTTTACAATGACCAAGACTTTTTAAGAATTCAGTCATAAAAAATGAGCTCACTGACTTTAAAAATTGTAGGATTTATGAGAGAAATTATATGTATATTAACAAGATAAAGGCTGTGAAAGTGGTCAATTTAAACTAGTGTGATCACCAAAGGCAACATTAAGCGCCATTTGACACCCAACTAGGAGACGGATATGTGAGATGTCTACACGGAATTACAAACAGTGGGTCAAAATGTCATTTTCAAAATGCTAAAAACTTGGCACTCATACAAATCTAACATGAGCATGTGTCAAACATTTAACCCACTAATGAGAGAACCAGCAAAATGGTAAAAATGGTTCAAAGGAGACTTTAAAAGCAGAGATTTGTATCTCAACAAGTCAAAGGAATGAATGTTGAAATGGATTTGCTGATAGATGGAAATTTAACATACTACAAGGTAATAAAACTGTAGCCTTTGGAGTAGTCTTCCATCCTAAATAGAAATGTATACATTAACATGTAACTGCAGAGCCTGGACCCTGATTGGTAGTGAACAGGACATCAAACAAAGGTAAATCCTAGAGAAAATAAAATAATCCTTGGGGCCTGGCTGGCGTGGCTCAGTGGCTGAGGGTCAACCAGGAGATCACAGTTCGATTCCCATTCTGGGCACTTGCCCGGATTACAGGCTCTATCCCCAGTGTGGGGCATGCAGGAAGCAGCCGATCAATGTTTCTCTCTCATCATTGTTGTTTCTATATCTCTCTTTCCCTCCCCCTTCCTCTGTGAAATCAATAAAAATTTATTTAAATAAAATAAAATATAATAATCCTTGGCTGTCAGGAAATGCTTCACTGTGACAGCAAAGTGACATGCAGTCATTCCTTTGTCCTATTTATGTTTTGGATACTTTTTCATAGCAAGGATAAATGGCATGAATATGGCCACAGAGTCCATTTTCAGAGAATGGCACATATGGAAGGGGTTGACAGGCATCTACCTGGAGGGCAAATAATAAATATTTTACACTTTGAGAGGCACATGATCTTTCTTGTAGCTACTCCTCTTGGCCATTGAAACATAAAATAGCCTTAGACAATAGGTAAGCAAATAAGTATTACTGTGTTAGCATAAAATGTATCTTATGAATGTTGCAATTTAAATTTCCTATAAATTTTACAAGTCACAAAATGTCCTTTTTCATATTTTTTCAATCATTTAGTACTGTAAAAAATACTCTGTAGGCTATACAAAAACAGGTGACAGCTTACATTTGATGTGTGGGTCATAGTTTACTGACCCTAATAGACTATCTGAAGCAATAAGTTGCTATTTTTAATACATTTTTATTGATTTCAGAGATGAAAGGAGAGGGAAAAAGAGATAGAAACATCAATGATGAGAGAAAATCATTGATTGGCTGCCTCCTGCGCACCCCCTACTGGGGTTGAGCCCGTAACCCGGGGATGTGCCCTTTGAACGGAATTGAACTTGGGACCCCTCAGTCCGCAGGCCAATGCTCTATCCACTGAGCCAAATCAGGTAGGGCAGTTGCTATTTTAAAAAATATATATCTTTATTGTTTTCAGAAAGGAAGGAAGAGGGAGAGAAAGATGAAAACATCAATGATGAGAGAGAATCATTCATCGGCTGCCTCCTGCACACCCACACTGGGATCGAGCCCCCAACCTGGACATGTGCCCTGACTGGGAATCAAACCTGGTTTACAGGTTGATGCTCAACCGCTGAGCCATGCCGGCCAGGCAAGAGTCACTATTTGAATCAGATAGCAAAGAGGTTGGGACCAGGAAATCTATGGTCTTAATTCTGCTCCACAGACACCGAGACAGACAGGTAAGTTCTCAATTTGAGCATCTGTGGGCATTTGTTAAGTGCCAGTATAATGCTTTCATATGATTAATATGAAAGAAGTATTTTAGATAAGATGAGAGAGAGAGCGAGAGAGCTAGAGAGAGATCAGAAATAGCAAAAATAGGTAAGAATTTTTAATTAGTTAGTTATGAGGACATAAGCATGTGGTCCAGAGTCTGGCTAAAGAATTACACATCAGATTACATGGGGCAGGACAGAGCAACTATTCAATGCTTACACATATGTTTCAAGCCAGAAACACTGAGGATTGAAGAATTCTTGATCAGAAAAGGGGCATGATGACTACATTGGTAGTAAATCAGCTGAGCTGGAGGTGTCCATGGAATTCCCACTGTAAGAAATTAAACAGATGGTTGGGAATGCTTGAATGGATTTTGGGAGATCATACTTGCCCAAGGGTGACAACTTGTGAGAAATTGTTCTCAAGAAAGGCAGAGTGACGGGGCATGGGAATGGATGGAGTGTTAAAAAAAATGCATGGCCAAAAAATCAAACTAAGGACAGAGCTGGTGAATGTGATGGTGGTGGGGGGAGGGGTGGGACTATTTTGTAGCTTAATAGATAGAATTTGAGGGGGGCTATTGAAAATACAAAATCTGAGGAATTAGTTTTGTTTACAATTATAGAAGTCTGATATATTATTCATTGTGAGGGAAAAGATAGCTAAAAGTCTAAAGTGATATATAGTTCATGGACAAACACTTGCTGACTTCATTTTTGTTTGTGTTTACTTTGGGGAGAATCAGAGATTCTAATTTAGCAAATGAATTTCTAAAGTGGCAAATTATTAGATAACAGCTAACAGAGACTTTAGAAAGAGCCTCAAGATGCACCTCTAGTGCCTCTCAAAGTGGCATTAAAGAGTAGAAAGAAAGAATTATAATGCTGACTAGTTCTCTCACTAATTGTGTAAACTTTCCAATGTCAATTCCACAACTTGGGACCTTTGTCTCTTTATGTGCTTACTGAGCTATCTCTAAAATCCCTTGTAGGTCTGAAATTTAGTGATTCTATTTTATTCTTCTCATATATAAGAACAGTCCTATGTAACCTCCAAAGGGGGCAGTGAAAAATTGTATATATGGAAAATAATACAATAATTAATAAATAATAATACTAGAATAAACCCTCTTCCATGTACTCACCACTGTAAACCTACTTTTGCCCCACCCTGTATTTATTGCCTATTGTCTGATAGGCACAATGCTGAGAAGCTTCTTGTTTATAAATGAATAGAGCAATCACATCAGTGTTTTTGTAATTACACATCAAACATTTATGTTGAATCATCTAAATATATATAAAAGGCTAAGCGACCGTCCGTCTGACCATCCGAGCGTCCGCTAGGTATGACACGTACTGACCACCAGGGGACAGATGCTCAATGCAGGAGCTGCCCAGCTGTGGTGACTTGGCAGTGGAGGTTCTCGGGTGACACACCCCGGAACCCGAGAGGAACTGCCCTCTCGCAATTCAGGACCCCTCAGCAGATGTCAGAAAGCCAGTTTCGGCCCGATATCCATAGGCCAGGCTGAGGGACCCCACCTGCCAGAGGGACCCCGCTCACTCTGCAGGCACCCTTTGAGCCACGGCACTGCCCCAGGTACAGCCAGCCTGGTAGGGACCGCGGGAGGTTGTCTCTAGGGCGTGTCCGGCCTGTCTTGCCCAGTCTTGCCCCAGCTGGCCACCTTCTAATTAATTTCCTTTCAATGTGCACAAATCCGTGCACTGAGGCACTAGTATTATTATAAAATTTCTTCTATTTACACTCCCCTAGTTCAATATTCAGATATCAGCACCTGAAAAATAAAGGGAAAGCAGGTTGTAGCGCAGTTCAGTGGTTCTGCTCAATTATCTCACACGGCTCCTGCGGCAGCTGCCACATTCTTCATGGTCTCATACACCGAATGTGCCTTCAATTCTTTCCTCTTTCCTTCCAGACCTGACCCTGCTCGTAAAGAGAGTCAGCAGCTCTTTACCTGCTATAATACGCCTGCAACTGCCTCAAATTCCAAAATTAGTTTCTCATATTGAATGGGTGAGGTGGAAAAAGCAGGGCATTTCTCCCCAGGTTCACAGATCGAATGCCATTTGTATTAACATTTTAGAGCTGAAAGAGACATAGAATCTTCCAGTTAAAACAGTTTCAAAAGTCTTTATATTATTTTCATTGTAAAGTAGTGGAATTCCTTCTTTAAATCTCCAAATGAAATTTTTGGTAGGGCCCATGACTTAGAATAGATAAAAGCATTTTTGTTCTGATTAAAGTGAGAGTAGAATGTTCTGAGCCCCACCCATTCATTCAGCTTGGACCAAGCTAAAACTAAGGGAAACATGTGGCGGGGGGGGGGGGGAGGGGGTAGAGGTAGTAAATTGGCCCTAGGAGATAAACCGTGCCAGTCCTAAAGATCCTGTTCTTCCCCCCTGCCCTACCCCCCTGTAGCACTGAAAGGTGTTAATAAAGTATAGCACTGTTCCTACTAAAGCTGAATTTGGCATCAGAGTTCCTTTTGATATAGAACTCTAGAAATTCACTTTTTATCAGTATACATTGGAGTTGGCACTGAAGATGAAACCTACTTGCAGTCTCTTTGAGTGACTTACTATTCACACACACACACACACACACACACACACACACACACACACACGTACATAGCTATTCACTTGCTCAGGTGAACAAGCTATGAGCTCTATAGTGGTTGAACTGGGGAATTACAGTCAGTTCTTAGAATCTCAACTGCCCCCTTCACCCAGGCAGAATTAGTCTGGAAAACACATCCTGCCCACACACTCCAGCAACTCTGAAAAAACAAACACTGGTGGATGTGTGTTTGAAGAGTCACCAAAAACCAAACCTTAGAGAGATCTTCATTGGTTTACATTACACAGAGGCAGACTGAGGGGACATTACCTCCACTTTTAGGGTACATACCATTTTTATAAGAAATTACGTTTGTATCCAAACAGTTTAAACTTTTACTTTCTACCAATCCAAAAGTGTGTTTAACATCAACCTTAAACTAGTCTGATATGAAGAGGTAAGTGGCATTTTAGTGGATTTAAGGTCTGGACATTATCCCTAAAAGGTCTTTATTTTCTCAAATCCATTTCCCCTCACCCTGCCTACTTAGAGGTAAAATTATGGGCTTTGGAGTTATTTAAAGCAAGGTCCACCTCTCAGCTCTGCCTCTTGCTTGCCATATGATCAAGTATTGTTTTACCATTTGGGGTTCTCAGAAAGTCCTATTATTCTAAAGTTTATTTGAAGAATATATGTCAGCATGGTGATTCAGTAACCTAAAGTCCACACATCCCTGTGAACTTCAGTGTTCATTTGTCCAAGAAGATAGGGTTTGACATGCTGTGCGGCAACCATTGGTGGTGCACCAACCAGGTTTTCCATCAGGAGAAAACTCACCATTTACCTGCAAAGAGTACAATTCTTCCCATTTTCCTTAGCTTTTGATCTGGGGCCAGCCATTCCTGAGCAGCCCCAGCCAGTGACTGAGTACACGGGGGCTGGACAGGCCATTTCTCCTTTAATGGGCAAACTTTGCACCAGAGTTCCCTGTTGGATTGGCTGAGACTTTGTCAGAGCTGCATTGTGATCACTCCCTGCCCAATGCCATGTCCGCTTTTTGCTTTTCACACGTGTAAGATCTAAAATGCAGTCTGACGACTTTCCTTGCCATCTCTCTCTTCCTCTCTCCTTCATCACTCACTAGCATTGCATCCCTTCTCCCTCCAATAAACCCCTTCCACCCCTCACTCCATTTCAAAGTCTACTTCATGGTTGACCCAAACAACACACTTCATAAGGTCTATTTCAGGGTTAATCATCTTTTAATAAGTAATACCATGTTGCAAGGAACTATAGGCCTGGAGGGGGTGAGTGGGATGCAGGAAGACAATACCTCTGGGTTTGTCTGGAACAGTGCCAATACACATCTGTTGTCCAGATGTCCCTTCTGACCTCACATTTACTATTATAAAAATTGTTTTAGAGACCATAAATTACATGGTCTTCCTAGTGATACTGAATAACATCTACAATTTCTTCTATTTCTAAAGTTTAAAATGCTCCCATATATTTCCAAAATAGCTCAACATGGTCATCAGTGTGATGATATTCTCATTCATTCCCGTATTCATTTATTTCATTCACTTAGTTTAATTCACTAAGAATTACATACTCAGGACTTGAAGAAAAGACAGTAAATACTCAGGTAACATTTTAAGTCAAGGTCTATTTTATTGGCTAACAGACTAATTTGAAACCTCAATTTTTTCCTCAATTCTCCAATTCACAAAGAGCATTCAGAACGGCCGGTCTACCATGACAGGTAGTTTCTCCAGTGGAGATGACATGCTTCCCTTGGGGAAATCACTCTGGGCAGCTGCAGCCACCGTGCAGGTTGCTGACTTAGCTAGAGTATATGCGACAGATTGAAAATTCACAGGTGCCTGGAATATACCAGAAAAACATTTGTTTGTCTTAGTGGGAGAATTGGAAGAATATTAGTTGACTGTGCCACTTTTTTCACTTATACATGTTTTCATGGTACATTTCTGCACAACCAATGTGCCATCACTGGATTTATTCTGCTATGGATTAAATCATCACACATTTTTCACTCTATTCATAATTTTCAATGCGAGTTCATTACTTAGATCTACTAAATATTTGCTTCTTTTAACAAGTTGAGACATGCTTCTGATTTTGCATGTTTCTTGTGGTTAAAGAAAACTATCTGACTCTACTTCTCTATTCTTCCCAATTTGCCCTTGCCATGGCAAAATCTAACAAGCAAGGTTAAGGTGGGTTATCACAGGAAACCCTTATTTCAAATGCAATAGAACAGTTGTTTCTGTAGTATTTATTTTGTGTAATTGAAAGCTAGGCTAAACTTAGCTGATTTGGCTCAGTGGATAGAGCGTTGGCCTGTGGACCAAAGGGCCCCAGGTTCGATTCTGGTCAAGGGCACATACCTTGGTTGCAGGCTTCTCTCTAGTCCAGGCCTTGGTCCGGGCTCATGTGTGTTTCTCTCACATCGATGTATCTCTCTGTCTTTCCCTCTCTCTTCTACTCTCCCTAAAAATCAATGGAAAAATATCTTAGGGTGAGGATTAACATCAAAAAAAGAAAAGAAAGCTAGGCTAGATTCTATTTCAGTTGAAAAGGGGTGAAAAATGATATATAGCAAAATATGAATAACCTGAAGATGGTCACCACAAAAACTAGTTATATCTGTAAGTATCTCCTACATTTAAATTTTCTTTTAAATCATGAAATGGTTGCAACTAAGATGGTTGTATATACAATTCTATTTGGTTGCAACTAAGATGGTTTTATATACAATTCTATTTTATTGTTGTTTATGCCATTCATTAACCTTAGCGAATTCTAAATTTCCATTTAGAGCACAAAACTCAGTTTTTGGTGTTTATTGTATAATAGGAA
The DNA here is from genome assembly GCF_000147115.1 of Myotis lucifugus. NCBI lineage: Eukaryota > Metazoa > Chordata > Mammalia > Chiroptera > Vespertilionidae > Myotis > Myotis lucifugus. Next base: position 7,423,530 of record NW_005871068.1, read on the forward strand.
GACATTTTTTAAAAATTTTAATATTAGAAGGTGCTGTGGTTAGTTAGCACTTAGACCTTTCAAAACAGTTGCCTTAATACATTTTCTACAGATATTACTTTGATTATGGTTATTGCCACTTATATCTTTCAAATAGTTGCCTTAATACATTTTTTACAAATATTACTTTGATTAAGCAACAAGTATGAATAGCTCCACAGCATATGAGGTACAAATAATGTTACATTAAATTATCTTCCCAAGTTGACTGAAATCAGCTCCAGTCCCCACCTGTAAGACCACTATCACTCAATTGGGGGGACATCCATTCACCTCCTCTATAAAGTCATACTCTAGCCAGGAAAGTGAAAATCATTATAGATATTTCTAGCTGGAAGGGACTTAATACAGGGAAAAAAGCGTTTCCCAACCTTTGCAATGTTGCTGACATCAGGGAAGCAGAAAATGCAGGGATCAGAAAGGACTGCACTGATCGCCTCTGGGGTGCGCAGGAACCACATGGGAGATTCCTTCAGGAGGCTCAGAAGCTGCCAAAGCCCTGCCTGTTTCAGCCCAGCCCTTGTCTGCAACTGCGGGAGGAGAAACAATGGCTTTTCCTTTTATTACAATTTCCAAATCTCACACAAGTCCCTTTCCATGGCCTTGCCTAAGCTGGACACCTGGCTGCCAAGGGGATCCTGAAAATGCATTTCTAGGATTTTCTGTTTCTGGGCCAACATAAAAGTTAAAAATGATACATCATCAGGATGGACAGCATCTGGCACAGTATCACAACCCTGAGGGGCACAAATAGCCCCAACAAGACAGTCTCCCATGTTTCTGATTTTCATCATGAGAGGCCAATAGTCCTTAGTCCATGACTGTTTTCACTGATGCTACATTTCTATAACTTTTAGCTTCAGAAAGCTGACATCATTTACATGTCCATTTTTCTCTGGGCTTGGAGACCCTGGCCCAACTTCCTTACCAGGTTAACAAGATCATCCCAATGAGGGCATCTCTTTCTCAGTTCTCTCCTGGCTAAGCTGGGAAACTGGCCCGTCTTTCAGGCTCCCTGGGTTGTGGAGTTATACTTAACCCTTACTAACATAGTCCTCACATCACCTGCTGCACAAGACGCTCTGGCCACATCTATCCCTACCCTCCAGCACCCAAAACACTCCACTGTATTCCCTATGTCCCAATCATGGAGTTATATCCCATACAGTTACAAATGTTTTCAGAACAGAGATTTGTTCTGACTGCTTTTTAAACAGTAATGCTTAATTGCATCCATGGACCTCTAAGTCTTTCTTCTCAAAACAAAGGTCTGTGTTAATGGAGACATTTTTCTGTCATCCACCTGAAAACATCTCCTTCAGAGCCTTGGAACCCAAAAGCTGATCGGTCTCCAGTAGAGGAAAGGGAACCTCCAGATCTTAGGGAGATAAAAAGCTTACTAGCCTCCTAGTGAGGTTTTCATTTTTTCCCAATGAATTTCTAGCAGCAAGAGCACAAAGCTATTTATCTGTAGGTCACCCCATCACATTGAATTTGCAATAAATCAACCTGCCACACTTGCTAAAGAATTGTCTTTTCCTGTAGATGTTAAAGTGAAAAGCATTCCTCTTGGCAAATCATTGTGGATCAAGCACTATGTCTATCTTTCCAGAACTAAACTGCCATTAAATGAGGATAGATTCTTGCTCTCTACACATATCATTGAGAAGAAAGCAAAGGCCCAGCCGGCATGGCTCAGGGGTTGAGTGGGCATGAACCAGGAGGTTATGGTTCAATCCCTGGTCAGGGCACTTGCCCAGGTTGTGGGCTCAATCCCCAGTGTGGGGCGTGCAGGAGGCAGCCGATCAATGGTTCTCTCTCATCATTGATGTTTCTATCTCTATCTCCCTCTCCCTTTCTCTCTGGAATCAATAAAAATATATTTTAAATAAAGAAGAAATCAAAGCCCCCAAGTCCTGGTTTGTGAGACTTTTAGATGTAGGTGGGGGTTAGACATTCGGGCCAACTAACTGACTGGTCTTTCTCAGTTTGGATAAGGAAAAGAATCGAGGAATTATTAGCGCACCTGCAGAAGTGGTGTAGTAATGGGTCATGGTGAAGGCCAATGAGAAAGAGACAGAGGGAGAGAGTGGTGAGCAGACAAGCAAGCAGGAAGGAGTTGATGGACATGAAAGTCAATGAGCTTACGGAAACTGAGTAAGAGGCTGACAAGCATCCATGTATGAAGAATTAGAAGCTTGAAAATCATGTATAAGCATCTGACCACCAAAACAGTCATACCATCTCCAGCAGGATGAAGAAAAGGAAAAGATCTCAGGATCTAAAACTAGATTGATTGACAAAAGTGGGCAGGTATAAACTCTGCGACCAAGCCCAGAGAATCTAATGCAATCCTGTGTGTGTATCCTGATCAGTGAAGTAAACTCTGTAGTAATGAATCACAGAACAGCCCCATTCAGAAATCTACAAAAGTAGGTAGGCGGTGCCCATCCAGAAAGTTCACTAGCAGATAATGGGACTCAAATTTCTTGGCTGAAGTTCAGACTGAGATTCTACTACCTGAGAAGATATGACAGGCATAACCAAGGCAGAATGTCATGCCTAGATGGTTATGGTGTAAGGAAGGTTTGGAGACTCATAATTTATTTACTACTAGAGGGTGTAATATTTCCTGAAAATATAAAAGAATTCCAGTTATGAGAAACAAGAATAAAGCCAGGATTGAAATAACAGAACTAGTAATAATAATAACTAATATTTTTCTTTAATCACTGCAACTACTCATGAGGAAGATATTATTATCTGATTTAACAGATGAAGAAACTGAGCCCCAGGTAGTTAAATTATCAAAATCATACAGCTAGTAAGGAACAGAGCATAAATTGAATTCAAGGCTCTCTGATTTCAATTATGATTCAATGATAAGCATAGAATTGAGCTTGATTTCCCTCAATCATTACACTGGCCAAGAGTATTTTCCAAAGGTGGCCAGAACATTATCTTCTATTCCACATGGTTTTCTGCGATGTGGCTTTGCCACTATATCATAAATAGGAGTTTATTTCTTTACTCCCATAAAACTGGTACAGAATGTGCCAGAAGTGATGCTGTTCCAGTTATGGATTCAACCCTTAAGTGGCCTGGAAGTTTTCACTTACAGACTCTCAAAATGTGTGTTCTTGGGAATACTTCAACTCAGAACACATCTACTATGCTATGAGAAACCCAGGGCACATGGGAAAAGTCACATGTAGATGCTCCAATTGATAGGTCCAGCTAGTTCCCTACTGACAGCCAGAATTACCTGCCAGCACTTACAGTAGGTTGTCTTGGATGTCCAGCCCACTTGAACCTTTAGATGACACCAGCCTTGGCCATTATTTATATGACTGCACCCACATGAAAATTGCCATGTGAGCCACGAGAACTAATGACATATTATTCTTTCAAACCACTAAGATATGGGATAGTATGTTGTACAGCAAAAGATTAGAATACCTCACAAGGTACAATGTGGTCCTAGCTACTGCGCTAAGACTGAGCCTGAACATGAGGGTTAGGTAGCTCTAGGTGTGTGGAGGAGAGAGAGATGCAAAATTAACTACACAACACATTAGTTACTCTTAAGTTTGGGGTAGGAAATGAATAAGATGATTAACAGAAAATTGTTTACCTGTTACTTCACTCCATTGTATAATTAGTTGTAGTGTTGGTTTTCTATTGCTGCAAGAAAAATTACTATGATTAGCAGCTTAAAACAACACACATTTTATTATCTCACAGTTTCAATGATCCAGGAATCTAGACACAACTTAGCTGGATCTTCAATTCAGGATCTCACAAGGCTACAATCGTGGTGTTGGCCTGACTGTATTCTCTTCTGGACCTTAATCTCTTCTTCCTAGATCACACGGTTGTTGGTGAATTTAGTTCCTTGTGGTTGTAGGACTATGGCCCTCAGCTCCTGGAGGCCACCTGTAGTTCCCTACCACATGGTTCTTGCCACAGACAGTTCACATCCCAGAAGGCTGCTTATTCAAGGCCAGGTGAGGAGTCTGTCTAGTGCATGCTAGCAAGGCAGATACAGTTACACATGTAGATATAATAACATAACATGGGAGTGACATCTCCTAACCTTTTTCATATTCTATGGCAAGTTTCAGGGTTTGCCCACACTTGAGGGTAAGAGGTTATTCAGGATATAAACATTGGAATGACCTGAGGATCTGTCCCAAACAGTTTGCCTTCCTTAATTTATTTCAGTATTCAATATCCATTCATCCACACATTCATCATTTACTCTTTAAGCATGCTCCCTCAGAACCTTGGCATTTACTTTTCCCTCTGCCTAGAATACTTCCCTAGAAATTTTCACTCCTCACCCCTACAATTTCCTTCACTCTTCTGCTCAAATGTCACCTCATAAGTGAGGGAGTCCACAGACCAACCTGTCTAAAACAGCCAATCTTGGACCCTAGCATTCACCATTGCCCTTATCCTGTTTAATTTTTGTCAAGAACTCTTACAAACATTATATACACTGAGTGGCCAGATTATTATGACTGGCCAGATTATTATGACCATCCCATCAATACTTCGTTGGGACACCTTTTGCCTTCAATACTGCAGCGATTCTTCTTGGCATTGACTCCACGAGATGTTGAAAGGTGATGCGAGGAATCTGACACCATGCCTGATGAATAGCACTGTCCAGTTCTGTGAGATTTGATGGTTGTGGAACCAGTTGCCTGATGGCTCTTTTAATTTCGTCCCACAAATGCTCAATTGGATTGAGATCTGGTGATTGTGGGGGCTACCTAAGCAAGGTAAAGTCTCCCTCATGTTCTTGAAAGCACTCCTGCACAATACGAGCACCGTGGCATGGCACATTGTCTTGTTGGAAGAAGCCATCTCCATTAGGATACGCCATCAACATGATAGGATGAACTTCATCAGCAACTATACTTAGGTATGTTGTGCTAATCAGAGGTTTATAATGGTCTGGCTCTCTAGCAACTTCAGCGTGAAATTATAGCTAATTTGCCTACAAACGTCAGATGGTCATAATAATCTGGCCACTCAGTGTATATACTAACAGCCCAGTGCACAGATTCGTGCACATTGAAAAGAAATCAGGAGCCCCCACCTGTGACCCCGGGGAGTTTACACGTTCCCATGAGGCACCAGGAAGTCACATGGGGAGTCTTTCCTTCTCCCCGCAGCTTCCTGAAAAAAATATTTCCAATGTCCCTTCTGTGGCCAGGGTCGCGCCTTGCCAGCCAGGAGGTCCCCAGTGGACACCTTGGGCCATGGTTGACACTTTCCACCACTCAGGGCTGGATAGGAGACGCTCCGAGGTGAACAATACAAAGTTGAGGATCTTGGAGGGCAGGGATCCTTCAGATCCAGCTCTCTGACTTGTACCCTGATTGTCAGTTGCCATCTTGTGGCCACTTTTATGTTGCTGCCTTCCTCTGTAGCTCCGAGACAATTGGTAAGGGATGAGATTTGATCTCAATACCTGAGGCAGAGTTCCAGAAGCCCGTTGGCAATATCAGGTTCATGCCGGTTACTCCAAGTGTCCATGCTTTATCCATTCCCCAGAGATTGTACCTGTAGGCTTATGGGGTATGTGCCTTGTGGCAACTTCTGGCTGAGCTGTGGGCATCCTCGGGTCACTCAGCGCCGCCAGAGGTATGTCCAAGGGAGCCATCAACCACCCGTGGGCCCGCACGGCCTGAGGGAGACACTGGGGACCCACGGGGAACGTGGGAGCCCAGATGCTGGCCAGACCCAGGAAGGGCACAATGGGCTCGGCCATGGACACATGTGGGAGACCCGCTCCTCTGACAGGGATTTTCTCACTTTTTCCGGGACTCTCTCCGGAGGTGGGGGAGGTGGGCACTGGTCCAGCTTGGAAGTGGCAACTGGAGTGGTAGGAAGAAAGGAGGGGGGAGGCTGATCATGTTCCCAGGTAAGGCACATTCTTAGTATTTCAGTTCCACATCCAAAGGAACACAGCAATAGCTAAGGGGGTGGAAAGTGGCCCTGATGCCCGTGGGGAAGTTTCAGGGGGCCAGCGTCAGTATCAAGATCATCACGGTCACACGGAAACAGTCCACACTGCATTTGGTCGCAGTAGATTGTACCTGCAGGGTATAGGGAGTGTTTTTTCCATGCAACTCAAGGACCAAATGTGGGGCTGCCTGAACCTAACAGGTAAGGCCAGCACCTGCTGGTGCCCCTCTGCCCACTGGAGTCAACCAGCACTGTACAGGGATCCAGGAGTGGGTATTCAGTGCCAGGACGTGGACCTTTCCAGGAGATGGGGCCGGGGCCGTGTGGTAGGTGGAAGTTGTGAAGGGCTCACCCATGGACACATGTGGGTGTTGGTCATTGGGCTGGACTTCACCGGCACTCTCTCTTGAGATGGGGGCCGGCCCAGGCAGTATGTGCATGAAGCACCACCTCTGTGGGTTTTTCCTGAGCTCCCATCTGGAGACCCAGAGGGCAATAGGTAAGGGGTGTAGTGCAGCCACAGAGTCTAAAGGGAGAGTTACAGGGGCCAGCAGCAGCTGATCTGTGGTCATTCCAGCTACACCCCCACCACCCTGGCAGCACAATTGCAGTCTGTTCACTGGAGATTGCGTCTGCTGGAGGTGGGAGAAGCTTGCATGCTGCAACTGCACTCACCAGCCCTGAGCCTGGCTTCTGGTTGAGCAAAGCTCCCACTGTGGGAGCACACTGACCACCAGGAGGCAGCTCCTGCATTGAGCATCTGCCCCCTGGTGGTCAGTGCGCACCATAGCAACCGGTCATTCCAGTTGTTCTGGTCATTCCTCCATAATTGTCGCTGGGCATACCAGGTATATTTATTTGTTTTATTCATTTGAATATATATATATATATATATATATATATATATATATATATATCTCCTAATACATAAAAACCCTGGGTCCATCACATCCGCAACAACCAGGAGGCTCGACCAACCGGAAGTCAGTCCTGCAGTCAGCGGCTGGGTTGCCATGGCGACCCAGCACTGACTGCTATGGCTACAGGCAGGGTGACTCAGCACTGACTGCTGAGGGGGCTGTGAATCAGGCCCAGAGAGAGGCCTAAAGAGAGAAGTAGGGTCTGATCTGCAGCCTCTGTGGCAGCTGTTGATCAGCACTTGCCTCTCTGTAGCTCCAGGCCTGGTCAGGAGCCACACCTCCATTTCTGTCCAGGCCTCCACCGGGCTGCTGATCAGTCCTGCCTTTCTGATCAGGCTCCATTGATAGGCCCAGAGATGCTGACTGACATAGAAACTGACCAATCAGAACCAAATCTGGGTCAACTTGAGGAGCCAATAGCTGTCTAAGAGGTGGAGCTTTTTATGCTGACTGGCATAGAAACTGACCAATCAGAACCAAATCTGGGTCAACTGTGAGAAGCCAATGGCTGCCTAGGAGGCAAAGCTTTTGACACTGACTGGCATAGAAACCGACCAATCAGAACCAAATTGGCCAGCAGAAGAGGGCAGTTGGGGGTGAGATCAGGCCTGCAGGGGAGGGCAGTTGGGGGCAGATCAGGCTGGCAGGGGAGGACAGTTGGGGGCAACCACGCCGGCAGGGGAGGGCCATTGGGGGCAACCTGGCCGGCAGAGGAGGGCAGTTGGGGGCGATCAGGCCGGCAGGGAAGAGCAGTTAGGAGCAATCAGGCTGACAGGGGAGGGCAGTTAGGGGAGATTAGCCCAGCAGAGGAGGGCAGTTGGGGGTGATCGGGCCGGCTGGGGAGCAGTTAGGTGGTAATCAGGCCGGCAGAGGAGTGGTTAGGGGGTGAGGGGCAATCAGGCAGGCAGGCAAGCAGTTAGGAGCCAGCAGTCCCAGATTGTGAGAGGGCTGTCCAACTGCCAGTTTAGGCCCGATCCCACATCGAGCCTAAACCAGCAGTCAGACATCCCCTGAGGGGTCCCAGATTGGAGAGGGTGCAGGCTGGGCTGAGGAACACCCCCCCCCCCCAGTGCACGAATTTTGTGCACCAGGCCTCTAGTGTGTATATATATATCTTTGTTTATTGGCTGTTTCTCCCACTATAGTGTAAGCTCTATAAAAACAGGGAATTTGTTTTATTCACTGCTGAAATCCCAAAACTTAAAACAGTACCTAGCCATAGCTGGAACTCAATAAATATTTTTAAATGAATAAATGAATGAATAAACAAACAAAAATTTATTGAGCACGTACTATGTGTAAAGCATGGTGCCAATTGCTTTGGGGACCTGAATAATTTCAGCTTTGAAAAAGTTTATTAGGACAGTACAGAAACTTGAGCCTGAGAATGAAGATTTTGGAGCAAAAAGACATTTGAAAATCAAACTCATTCTGAAGCAATTTAAAGGAGGCATTAGGCATTTCTACAAACCCCAGAGAAAGCACAAATTAAAACTGAGGCAGCTGGAGTTAGTGTTTGAGTGAAGACAAGCACTCAGAAAATTAGAACGGTGTCAACACAAAGATGAAAACAAATCATTTCAAGAGCAGTAGATTCTGGATTCACTTTTCCCATGGTCTTAGAGTTGTAGGCAGACCACTAATTTTCACAGTATTCAGAAGTGCTTTACCTAAGGTGGTATGCTAGTTTCAATTGTTCCCATGGAGAAGCTACTTTCTTGTAGATGATGCTTGATGGGTACTGGATGTTTGCTAGAGCTCTGTATGATGCTGCAGGTGTGACTGTAGTTCCAATGAGAGGACACTGCAAAGGCTGACTTCCAAATGATGAGCTCTATTAAAAGAACACTTATGAAGGTGCAATTTATAAGAAAATAGTGGAGCTAAATCAACAGTAGCTAAGAGGAAGAACATTTCTGGGAAAGAGGAGAGTGTGCAAAGACCGGAAAAATTTAGCTCTTGGTCTTAGCAAGGAGTAGTGAGGATGCAAGTGACAGTGATGGTGTAATTCAATTGTGAACCATAAGTGAATGTAAACTCCAATTACAATATGAGGAGAAACGGGTCGGTTCCCTTTTGTTTCCAGTCTTATTTTGTGATGCTGGGGCTCATGCCCAAACTATTAGAATATCCATGGAGAAAATATCCTGAGCAGCAAAAATAGAATTAGGCAGCCTACAGCAATTGCCTTCTTATCTAAAGAAAAGCATGACGTCAATATCAAAGTGTGAAATCAACTTGGACTTTGGTTTTCAGTTAACTGCCTAGCTTCCGCCACCCTTTGCCACTGGTGAGAAAGAGCTGGGGACAGCTGATTCAATGAACACTGCAAGAACTATGAGTTGGTGATGGTAGGGGCGTAAAATTAATTTCACTATGAACACTGCAAAAGCCCAGTGGGTACTACCTGTGCACCTTCTATGCCAACCATATGTAGCATCTATCTGGCAGAGAAATGCAATAACTAAAATGACTTGTAGCCAAGTGGCCACTCCCAGCTGCAGGACATCTGGGTGCCAAAGCCTTGTATGCTGCGATTAACTGTTAAATGACCATAGATTGGGAGTAATTGGTATATCTGCAAAATGTAATATGTTTGCCATTTGGAAATAACAAATATTAAAATCATGGTGCTAGCAAAAGTGACATTAGGTAACCTTGGAATCTCTGACTTTAAAAAAAAGGAGAATAAAAAATGGACCATTGAAAGTGATTCCCTCACCTCCCATGTAGACAATAGATCATTGGTGGTTCCCTTATATCACTTGCCTGTATGTCAGATTTGCCAACGATACATTTAAGTTACAGAATCCTTGGCCCTAACTTTTAGAGTTTCTAGATCGATAGACCTGAGATTCAGAATCTGTGTGTGTGTGCTTTTTATCTCAAAAGATTCTGATGGGCATTTTTGAGAACCTTGAAAATCGATGACTTGATGGAGGCCTATGGTTTGTATAAATAAAGGACAAAAAGATAGATGTTTAAGAAACAAAATATTCAGTATGCTTTGGTGTTATCCAGTACTTTGGCCCCAAATGAAAGAAAGTTCCTGAACTGAAGATCTTAGAAGGCACAGTCTGGTTCAATAGAAGGAAGAGCCCTCTAAAATTAGAGATGAAAACACCAGTGAAAAACCAAGCATGGTGATCAATAGGGTGATAAATGTGGGAACTAGATTGTTATTACGTGTATAGACATATACAGTGGAATAGTGGTTTCTGGTGGCAATGAGTATCTTTTTGTCACTGGATTTGTGCAAGAGCTCTGAAAACAATCTTATCAACAAAGCATTTACCCTTTAACCCACTCCAACCCACTTTCTGCCTTCATGGCCATTACTATGTCATTTACACCCTCTATGCTGCCAAATCAAAAAATATGTGAGTTTTTTGTTTGTTTTGTTTTGTTTTTAATATATTTTTATTGATTTCAGAGAGGAAGAGAGAAGGAGAGAGAGACAGAAACATCAATGACGAGAATCATTGATCGGCTGCCTCCTGCACGCCCTCTACTGGGGATCGAGCCTGCAACCGGGCATGTGTCCTTGACTGGAATTGAACCTGGGAGCCTTCAGTCCACAGGCCGATGCTCTATCCACTGAGTCAAACCAGCTAGGGCCAAAAAATATGTTTTAATGTTTGTTGAGTGCTTACTGTTTACCAGGTATTGTCTTTTGCAATTTAGGTATTGCATTTAATTCTTGCAAAAACCCTATGAAATAAGTAACATTCTTATCTAGTTTTACACATGCAGAATCTTTGAGGATGATTTATTTTCTCAAGGTCACATGACCAGTAAGGAGTACAATTGACCTATGTCTCTGAGAAGCCAAATTCTAGAGACAGAACTCATAAGTATTCTACTACACAAACTCTCTTACCATAGCTCCAGCAACATTTGGCATAGTTGACCTATCTCTCTTGGAAATCCTAGTTTCTATGACTCCACAATTTCAAGCACTCCCCCTTACTTTTCTATCATTCATTCTTAGTTTCCTTTACTAGCTCCTCCTCCCCTGGCAAAACAATGACTTTATTGTATCTCTTGTCATCATTCCATCCTCTTTGTAGGTATTCTCATCCATTCTTACAGTTTCTCAATGCCATCTATATACATAGGACTGTGGAATTTACATCTCCATTCCAGTCCATTTTTGTGAGATTTTGTAAGTATATTTGATACCTACATCAATTCCCCCAATACTCTCACAATATTTGGAGTCTTTCACTTTCTAATCCATTGCCACTGATCTGGCACAAGTCCATCTCACATTAGACTGTTGTAAGAATAAATTTATTAGCTCTTTGCTTAGAATCGTCCTTTCCTAAGTGAGTGGCCCTCCTTACAAAATATTAGTTATGGATGTTGCCTCCCTCTCTTTCTTGAATCTGTTCCTCTAGGATTAGACTAGGAATTATTTTTCATAAACATCATTTCTATTACTGCACAGCATTCTATCTTATAATCTCTGTTTTTAAAATCCTCAACCAAAGATATGGTTTTTATTGATTTTAGAGAGTGAAAGGGAGAGAGGGAAACATAGATGTGAGAGAGAAACATTGATTGTTTGTCTTCTGTACCCCACCCAATGGAGGATTAAACCAGCAACCTGCATATGTGCCCTGACTGAGAATCAAACCCGCAACTTTTTGGTATACAGGACAATGCTCCAACCAACCACCCAGCCAGGGCTCCGTCTTATAGTTTTACATTAATTTAACTATTTTCCTATTACAGATAATTGAAGTTGTTCCTACTTTTCAAAAACTAATAGACTTTATTTTTTAGAGCAGTTTAGGTTAACAAAAACATTGAGCAAAAAATCAAAGTTCACAAATACTTCCTCTTCCTTCTTCCCACACAGTTTCCCCTATTATTAACATTTTGCATTAGTGTGGTACACTTATTACAATTAAACTAATATTGATACATTGTTAACTAAAGTTCATAGTGTACATTAAGGTTCACTGTTTACCTTATAGAGTCATATCGTTTTTTAAAAATATATATATATTTTTATTGATTTCAGAGAGGAAGGGAGAGGGAGAGACAGATAGAAACATCAATGATGAGAGAGAATCATTGATTGGCTGCCTCTTGCACGCACCCTACTGTGGATCAAGCCCACAACCTAGGCATGTGCCCTTGACCAGAATTGAACCCTGCACCCTTCCGTTAGCAGGCCAACACTCTATCCACTGAGCCAAACTGGTAGGGCAGTCATATCGGTTTTGACAAGTACATAATGTCATGTATCCACCATGATAGTATCAAACAGAACAGTTTCACTGCTTATAAATCCCCTGTGCTTCATCTTTTCATCCTTACCTTTCTCCTCCCAAACTTTTTGGCAACGACTGATCTTGTTACTCCCTTTTTACCTTCTCCACAAACCTGCCTCCCTCTTTCCTCTGTAAACACACTCACCCTCCAGGTACCATCACAGTAACTAATATGTCAAATCACAGGCTATGGAAAGAGAGTGGCCTGGTTTTATATGTTTCTTCTCCCTCATAGCATTTTAGAGCTTTGAGGAATCTTAGAGATTATTTAATCTAATAATTTTTGTTCTTCAATATATTTTGTAATGTTTATTATTCTATTTTTTGACTGCCGATGGAAAGAGGTAAGAGACTGAACCAACATGATATTTTAGTTTATAAGTACGAAAAGTGAACAGCATTATAAGGAGACACCAGGCCAGCTTAGGGTAGTCCTGCAAATTAAATATCTTCTGGGCCTGCTTGGATCAGCTGCATGTTGGCCTGTGATTTCAGCATGCCCAGTTCCATACATATTTGCAGTGGGAAAGAGGGGGCAAAGGCCCATTAAACGTTATGTGGTGTGATGATTAATTTTACATGTCAACATGGGTGGGCCATGGTGTTCAAAGATTATTCTGGATGTTTCTGTGAAGGTGTGTTTTGTTTGTTTGTTTGTTTGTTTGTTTGTTTGTTTGTTTGTATGAGATTAACATTTAAATTGGTGGTGTATGAGAAAAACAGATTTCCCTTCCTCAAGTGGATGGGTCTCATCTAATCAGTTGAAGGCATGGAGAGAACAAAAGGCTCATCGAGCCTGGGCAAGAAATAATTCCACCAGCAGATGGCCTTCTGACTCAAACTGCAACATCAGCTCTCCATTGAGTGTGCAACCTCATGGCTCACCCTGCAGATTTTGGATTTGCCAGCCTCCATAGTCTTGTGAGCCAATTCCTTTAAAAATCTTTATATTCTATCTATTCTAGCTATCCAGCTATCTATCTGTCTCTTTACATTATATTAGTTCTGTTTCACTGAGGAATACTGACTAATACATGTGGTTAAAAGTTAATGAGAAATGCTGAGCCATATTTGTGGTTGACAGGATTGAGAGGTATGTGAATTCTTGGTAGTTATTATTAAAAACCTATATTCTGTTTGGACCATTTCTGATTATCACTGTTCAGTCAAAAGAAGGAGAGTGAAGAGAACAGGAGGTATGTGAGAGGGAGGATGGGTATGAGTATTACCACCTTCAGCCTCCCAATTTCCAATGGAATATAACACCCTCAATAATATATTTCCCTATGGCAGGCAGTGGCTTTCAAGATAATTGCATAGACTTCATGGCTCCTCAAAGTAATATGATTAATACTCCTGTGATATAGTTTCTGTCTTGTATACCTTCTTATCTCCTCAGCTTATAGAAAGCTAAAGTATGAGACTAAAGATGTAGGAAACTATCATCAAGTCACTATTTTCAGTGCTCCAGAAAGGTGACATTGTTTCTCATTTATTTCTTTTTTTAGAGGAAAAATATTAGCAAAGATTTTTCAAAGGAAACTTCAAAAGAATCACAGAATTTCTAAGCCTAGTAGGAAGGAATGGGGCTGCTTTCATGTGTTAAGACAAGCAGCTGAAAGCATCAAAAAAGCAAAAGTCATGTGTATGAATTGTATCTGGCAATATTCATACATTTAACAAATATTTGGGGATGTCCTACCATGTGAAAAGTCATGTGTATCCCTATGTACACTGACTAGTAAGACATTGTCCCTAAATTCAGGAAGTTCATCATTTAGAAGAAAAGCAGTAGTCAATCAATTACCTACAATATAATACAATAAGCATTATAATAGAGTTATCTCAAAGGTGCCCTAAGAAATCTGTGAGGAAATAACATTCAAGAATTCTGACAGGCCAAGTAACAGTATGGATGAATGAGATAAGACCAAACCCCACTGATGATTTCAATTTTAAAAAGCTCACTGTTATAGTAAAAATATTATTTTCAAAAGCAGTCATCTGAAACAATTAATATTACCTTCATGTTGTTTGACTCTCTTGAGTCTTTGAAGTTGGAGTAGTGTTAGGTTTTTGTTTTTAGTATAGTTGGTAAGCAATATTATATCAATTTCTGGTGCACCTTTCTAGAATATTACAAAAACCAGATAGAATGAAAAACAAAATAATAAAGATGTGCATATATGTGAGATAACTAGCAAGTGAAATAAACTGTTTCCTTTTTAAAAATATTAACCTATTAAACTTTAAATGGTGCTAATTACTTTATAAAAAATAAAGTCTGTTTACATTTTTGTAAGAAGCTTTCAAATAGATCAAAAGTTTTCAAAGCCTTCTGTGAAGTGAAAAACCATGCTTGTCTGGATGAGATGCTTTGGTAGCTGTTTAATAGGAATTTATGACTAACTTTAAAAATATAACATGTTCCATTATTTAATCTGGTGAAATATCACAATATAAGATAGTTCAGTTTCTGAAACAATGTAGAATTATTGTAACAAAACCAAAAAGAAATAATTTCTCTTGATCCAAGGCATCTATAGGTTATAGAAATTAAAAAGTAAAAGCACTAAGTATCTTATTTGCCTTTAGTTGGCTTTGTGTTTATTTCTTTTCTCTTACAGGTGCGTCTATAAAAAGTTTCTGAAATAATTTTAAATCCTCTGAAAAAATTATGAATAAAAAGGACACAACTTCCCTAGCCAGTTTGACTCAGTGGATAGAGCATCGGCCCACGAACTGAAGAGTCCTGGGTTCGATTTCAGTCAAGGGCATGTACCTCTGTTGCAGGCTCTATCCCTGGCCCTACTCAGGGCATGTGTGGGAGGAAACCAATCAATGTGTCCCTCTCACATCAATGTTTCTCTCTCTGTGTCTCTCCCCCTCCCTTCCACTCTCTCTAAAAATCAATGGAAAAAATATCCTCAGGTGAGGATTAACACCAACAACAAAAAAGATACAACGTCTCTCTCTTCTGCACGGCACTGCAGGAAGCCTCTGTCTGCTCTGATGGGACAGCAATGAAAGCATTTGTGTCCCTGTGAAATGAAAGTGATTGGACATTGTCCCAACAAGGATTCAATATTTTGTTTTTTAGAAAGAGTGAGAATATGGTAGATACGTGCATACATTATTTTCTCTTAAAGTGTAACAATTACATAAATTAATTTCATGCTGAGAAGTAGAGATAATAATTGTAAGCAACACTCATCTTGTATGAAAGACTCATGCTATCATTTTTGTTGTTATTTTATTCCATTCAAAAGTGGCACAAACACAGACTGGAGAACTCAGTACAAATTGTGACTTTTCACTTTCAAAAAAACAATACACCAAACAATTGCATTAGCAGTAAAGAGGCTTCTTTTGAACTATTGTTCATGGTGACTGTGTCTCAATCTGGAATTGGAAAGGAATCTAATATCAGCAGTTTGTGAACAACCTGAAAATCACCACCTAAATCTACAGGCACATGTTTTCTTTTTCATAAGATCCCGATTTAACACCTGAAAAATAATGAGAAAAAATGATATTTGGAAACATTCGTCACCACTGGATTATATGTGATGGGAATACCAGGTAAACCAATTCTATAAATGTAGACAAGATGACATTGTGGGTATAAAACATGGGCCATAACACCCATGCTTTCTTTTCTAAGTCTGAAAAAAAATGTCCCTTTACTGGAATTGCATTCTTGGTCAAGTTTTTCGCACCTTAATAGAAAGCAATAGCTACCTTTTAATAATGATACCACGAGAAATACAATGAAATAAAAAACAACAACATGGACTTCCAAAGGTGAAGAAAATGTGTATAGTGTCAGGTGCTTATTCGTAGGCCCAACGGAAGAAAATAAAAGGAGAGAGAACAAATAGAGATGTATTGTTTGAATATCTTCTATGCATCTTCTGAATGCCCTAGTGTGAACTGAACAAGACCTGGGCATAGGGCTCAGACAAGCAGATTCGTCAGCATAGAATGCATGATATAAAGGGGACCTGAGGCTAGAACAGATATCTCCTCCTGAGATCTTAGCTCCAAACACATGTGTTTTTTTTCTTTTGAGAACCCTGCAAGAAATTCATAAGATGTTTGAATGCAGCATATAATACAACTAGAGGCCTGGTGCATGACATTTGTGCACTGGGCGGGAGGGTGGAGGGGGGGACCCTCAGCCCGGCCTGCACCCTCTCCCAGTCCAGGAGCTTTCGGGGGATGTCCAACTGATGGCTCAGGGCTTCTGACTGAGCAGCTGGAGCATACTGACCACCAGGGGGCAGCTTCTGCGTTGAGCGTATGCCCCTGGTGGTCAGTGTGTGTAATAGCAACTAGTCATTCCACCGTTCAGTCTATTTGCATATTAGCCTTTTATTATATAGGAGGATGGGTTTCTACTATGTTAGTGGCACCGGGAGTCTGTCATTGTGAAGTTAGTGGGAGCAAATTACTGCAGAGTAAACAACTAGAAGTAGATAAAACAGCAGCATCTGGACATTGGACAACAGATAGTGCATTACAGAGATCCCCAAGAGAAGGGGAACAAATGAAATAAGCTCCAGGATTGCCTCATCTTTCTGCCAGAAAACACTTTCTGGGATGTGATTCTGGAAAGGCAAGCCCAAACAGAGGATGGTGGTTTCTTTGAGCGGAGTTGTTTGGGGAGGCTGTGGCACCTAGCACTTCAGAGCAAACTATCAGAAAGGAGGGAGCTAAACAGAGAAAGAGCTCTAGAAAGCTTACTGGGACTTCCTTTGAGCCTGTGGCTGAATACTGTGCACGTGTACAGGTTGAAGATGTGCAACACTAGGCAGAGATTGATCAGGGAGCTGACAGCTGACACTGAGCAATTTCCAGGAGATCAAGTATTTGTGTAAGTTTATGTTACAAAATTGGAGATTTGGATCAAAGTTTCAAGGGAACGGTGATAATTTGTCATTTGAAGTGATATTGGAACAAATGATAAAAGAAAACACATTGCTCTACCCAGTTTGGCTCAGTGGATAGAACGTTGGCCTGTGGACTCAAGGGTCCCGGGTTCGATTCCGGCCAAGGGCATGTACCTTGGTTACGGGCACATACCCAGTGGGGAGTGTGCAGGAGGCAGCTGATCGATGTTTCTCTCTCATCGATGTTTCTAACTCTCTATCCCTCTCCCTTCCTCTCTGTAAAAAATCAATAAAATATATTTTTTAAGAAAGAAAACACATTATTGAAAAGTGAATTCTAGAACTTGAAACATGAATCTGAGAATAAATTCAGAGGGGTAGCAAAGTCAAGAAAATGTATGCATTCCCTTAGTGAAGTTATGTAAAGAGGTGTGAAAATTTACAATTTTGATCATGCCCTTTGCACCAGCTAAGGTGCATATCTTAAGATATGCTTACTATCTTCACTTAAAACATTGCAACAATCCTATCAGGTAGATAATTGAATTCTAATTGTAAAGATCAGAAAGTTGAAACTCATAAAGGTAAAGTCATACGCTCAAGGTTCTGCAATTGGAACCAATTATTTACTTAAGATCTCACAATAGTTACCCAGATATGTGATACTTCAAAGCCCAATCTCACCCAAATGAAAAAAGACTGACAGGTTTCCTGTACTGGATTTCAGAGAAGAAAGTGAAACTGTCTTGGCGCTCTTGATGGCCTACCAGGCCTGCCTACCTAGGCCCCTGGGTACTTCTGTAATCTTACTTCCCAATTCTCATCTCACATTCACTCTGGTCAGACATAGTGACTCCGGGGTGTTGGTTGGAGGCACAGACCACGTTTGTACTTCAGGCAATGACCCTCAGCATCCCTTCCAGAAATGCTCATTCCCAGAATATACACATGACTTACTTTCTCATTTTATTCAGGCTTCCGTTCAACCATCAGTTACCCATGGGAGACTGCCTGGCTGCCCAATGTAAAATACGAATCCCTTCCATTCTCTGTCTCCTTCATTTGCTTTACTTTTTCTCCATAATACTTTTGTCTATCAGACAATATGGGACATAATTGTTTATGTTTTATTTTCTGACTCCCCAAATAATATTAAGCTCCATGAAGTCAAAGTACCTATCTGTTTTAATCATTGTTCATTCCCCAGAACCTAGAAGATGGCCTAGCACATTGAATGTTTTCAATAAATGCAAGTGAATGAATGAGTGAACCCAGTTTAGGTTAGAGAACTTTGAGAATTGATTAATGGTATGGAAACCCCTAAGTGCACCCTTAAAAGCTTTGCATCACGCTAGAATAACCAATGTATAAATCTATTTGATTTCCACAGAGCTTGATTTAAAAACTAACGATGTAGAGAAGTAGAAGAGTGAGACTAGTCACTTAAAAAGGAAGGGTGGAGTGGAAGAGATCATTGAAAATAGAGAAATGGCCAGCTGTGTCACATAAACCAGAGAGTATTCAGAATAAATGAGCTTGATATACTATTTGATTTGGCAAAGAAGGCAATGGTGACCTTTAAGAGTTCAGTTTCCACACAGAAGACAAATGCTGATAGACAAGGCATTAAAGTGTATATGGAAAGGGACTGGAGTCAGGTTAAAGATGATTAAGATCATGGTAAAGAGTAGCTAGCTATCCGGGCTCTTAAAGATAAAGAAAGGTGACTTGCCTTCTCATTGATGCAGAAGTTACTGACAGAATTAAGACTAAATCCCCAGATTTCTTGGCATCTGTTCTTGAGATAAAGTATAATGGTTCAGAGCACAGGCTCCAAAGAAAAAGGCAAGTTCCACCACTTACTGTGACTTTAAGCAACTATTTAAAAATTCTCTAAGTCCCCATTCCTTTATCTGTAAACTTTGGTCAGTAGTAGGTCATGATGAGCTAATGTATGTGATAAATAGTACATAGAGAGCACTCAGTACATTGTATCTATCATTATTTTCCTTGTCCCATAAAGGTAGCCCTTTGTCTGTCATCTATGCATTATTATATAACACACTCCCAATCACAAAGTATGTTTATATCATTATGTGAATATTGCATGATAAAGTGAATATTTAGTATAAAATATAATACTTAACAATAAATGGAAGGAAATTATTACAAAAAAAGCTATAATGGTTATATGGTTAAGTAAAGGTTTCTATTATCTAACAAAATACCATGAAGTTGTTCATTAGTCTGTGGGTTCAGCTGTATGGCATATCACTGTATCAGGTAGTGTTGTCTGGGTTCGATCATGATTTTGTGGTCAGCTGCTGGTTCTTGTGAGGTCTTACTCATATGTCTAAAGGTTGACTGTCTGTCAGTAGGACAAAGGAGATATCTGGGTCATGTGTTTTTCATCACCCACCAGGCCTGACTGGGCTTGTTCACACTGGGCTTGTTCTTGGGTGGTCACAGTTTCCTAAGAGGAGCAAGAGAGGGCAAACCCTAATATCGAAATAACCCTTTTCAAGTCTCTGTTTGCATAGCATTTGATACTACCCCATTGAATAGATCAAGAACTATGGCCAGATTAATAGTCAGTGTGGGTAGAGACAGCCTAAATCTTGGATAACAAGGAGGGTAATCATTGTGGCCAATAATGTACAGGTTAAAATATGCATAGGGTAGATCTCATAATTGAGCATATTTAATGCAAAAGGCCAATTGATGTTGAAGAAAACGAGATGAACTTCAGAAAGAAAAGAAGAATACATAGGACCAAGAATCCTCAGGAGTCAAAAAGGAATAAGTAAGTGTTCCTCTAAAACTTAAAAGAGAGATGAAATCATGGGTACAAAGAGATGTTACTGTAGAGAGAAATCAGGCAGTTCACAGCAGACCTGTCTTGTTTAAGCCTTAGTTTGATGTCTTAGTCATCTTTCTCTTTCTCTTTCAGCTTTCTCTATTCTTATTGATGCTTTTTAAGGCATCTATAATAGACCCAATTACAGCAGAGTGACAAAACTTTCCTTCATGTTTGCATCATCTTAAAAGACTCAGAACCTGGAAGGCATTTTAAAATAGATTGACTTAACTTTGGGTGGTGAACACACAATACAGTATACAGATGATATATTATAGAACTAGAGGCCCAGTGCATGAAATTCATGCCCTCGGGGAGGAGGGGATATCCCTCAGCCTGGCCTGTGCCCTCTCACAGTCTGGGAGCCCCATGATCGATCACCCTAAAGAGGTATGCTCTGCCCACCCGGCCAGGGCTGTGCGATGGATCACCCCTCCAGAGGGAGGCCCCGCCCACCCACCACAGCTTGCCAGTCAGTGGCCTGGGCCTCCCTCTGTAGGGTGATCATGGGGCGATGGCTGGGTCCCCAGCCAATTGCATCACACCCACCTTGGCTGGCCTGGCACCGGTGGATATCATAGCATGGTCATACAGAAGGTCATCTGGACAGTTGTTCTGCTATCAGTCATTCGGTCGATTTGCATATTATGCTTTTATTATTATAGATTGTATACGGAAACCTATATAATTTTGTTAACCAATGTCACCCCAATACATTCAATAAAAATATATCTATAAAAACAAAATAGATTGACCATAACAGACACTCGAAGAGATATTTTGAGAAAGCTTTCTTGCTGGTTCTTCACAAATTCCATATCATCTTAGTTTAACTCTGTGGGCTACAGAACATGCTTAAAACTGAAATGTGTATGTACATAATTTCCTCTCAGAAAATAAACTGATCATTGGGCTGAAACAACTTGGCAGACCCATTCCAATTTGACATCATGTGGAGATGGCCTTAGATCTAATCACTTTTTTCTTGGGATCCATGAAGGCTTCATTTTTTTAAAGAATAATTACTGTAAATTTTTATCTTAAAAATTTGTTGAATTTTTAAAGATAGTGCTTTCAAATTAGGCTTAAAAGTTTGTTGAAAATTGATGTGTATTTTATAAAAATTCAAATAGTAAAATATCTAATCTAATAAAAGAGAAACATGCAAATTGACTGTACCTCTGCTACGCCCAAGCCACACCCACCAGCCAATCAGAGTGACTATATGCAAATTAACCCAACCAAGATGGCAGCCGGCAGCCACGGAGCTGGAGCAAGCAGGAGGCTTGGTTGCCTAGGTGATGGGGGAAGCCAAGCTTCCCAGCTGCCCTGGCCAGCTGTGGCCTCTGCTCAAGGCAACAAAGTTTCAATTATAGAAATAAATAAATCCCAGATACCTGCTTCCAGCCAGTCTGAAAACAGCCATCAGCCACTCACCCAGGCTGGCCACACCCTCATGGGGTGAGGATCCCCGCTGGGGGGTTTGGTCAGCCTGCAAACAGCCCTCAACCCCTCACCCAGACTGGCCAGGCACCCCAGCAGGACCCCCCACCCTGAAGTGGCTATGGCCAGCCTGCAAACAACCCTCAGCCCCTCACCCAGGCTGGCCAGGCAACCCAGGGGGGACCCCCACCCTGAAGGGGCTGTGGCCAGCCTGTAAATAGCCATCAGCCCCTTGCCCAGACTGGCCAGGCACCCCAGTGGGGACCCCCACCCTGAAGAGGCTGTGGCCAGCCTGCAAACAGCCATCAGCCCCTCACCCAGGCTGGCCACAACCTCATGGGGTGAGGGTCCCCGCTGGGGGGCTTGGCCAGCCTGCAAACAGCCATCAGCCACTCACCCAGGCTGGCCAGGCACCCCAGCGGGACCCCCACCCTGATCCGGGACACCCTTCAGGGCAAACCAGCCGGCCCCCACCCATGCACCACGCCTCTATCCTATATAATAAAAGGGTAATATGCAAATTGACCCTAACACCAGAACAACTGGGAATGACTGGTCACTATGACACACACTAACCACCAGGGGGCAGATGCTCAATGCAGGAGCTGTCCCCTGGTGGTCAGTGTGCTCCCACAGGGGTAGCTCTGCTCAGCCACAAGCCAGGCTGATGGCTGCCAGCACAGTGGTGGTTGTGGGAGCCTCTCCCGCCACCTCAGCAGCACTAAGGATGTCCGACTGCAGCTTAGGCCTGCTTCCCGCTGGCAAGTGGACATCCCCTGAGGGCTCCTGGGCTGCCAGAGGGATGTCTAGCTGCCAGCTTAGGCCCAATCCCCCAGGGAGCGGGCCTAAGCCAGCAGGTGGACATCCCCCGAGGGGTCCCAGACTGCGAGAGGGCAGGGGCCGGGCTGAGGGACCCCCCCGAGTGCACAAATTTTTGTGCACTGGGCCTGTAGTTGTTTAAATAAAAAGAATGTCTTCTTCCTCAAAGATAAATACCGTTTTTGATTTGAATACTGAATGAATCTTTGATTATATAAATAAAATAATTAATTTTGTTTAGGTGTAATAACTATACAATTATTATTTTTAAGAGTAATTATTTTCTATAGATAATTAAATATTTATTGTCCACAAAAGAGTTTCTATATGTTACCTGAGGTCTAATTTTCTATGCACACACACACACACACACACACACACACACTCACACACATACTCATATCTCTATATGTATTTTAACACTGACATTAACTTTGGGGTACCTTACATTCAGGGAGTATTTTTGTATAAGGGCACTTATCAAGACCAATCATATTTAATGGAAATCAGGTTGCTTCATTTTCTTAATTCCGATTTGCAAATACCATTATCTGGGATTACATTCAAATAAGTCTTTACTAGACACTCAGCTTAATTGGTGCTTCCCAATAATTTTATTTATTTTTTTAAATAATTGCAAAGCTAGCTGAAGATAGCTTAATGTGTAAATATGGCAATGAACTGAAATTATGGAGTCAAGGATCATGTTTTCAACCACAAAACATTTCATTTTATCAGACATTGAATTATGATCAAATAGCTAGGAAGTGTGGCATTCAACCATAATCAGTTCATTGACTGGTTTTTCTGGTTGTTTCATGTAGCTACAATTGTGGGACAAAATTCAGAGGCAAGGGTATTGGAAAGGTAATTAGTGAATTGATTTTCTGGTTGTCTAAGAAAAAGTAAATAGAAACTTGCAATAGGAAAGAAATTTAGGCAATTGCTTTATTCATGAGACAGGTTGAAGTCTTCATACTGTTTAAAAACAAAAGACACTGGTTCTCTTTTAAAAAGAATGGCTACTTCCTGATTTAGGAAAATTCAGAATAGTAACATCTGTACTTAAAAACATTTTCTAAATAGGAAGTTGTTAAGAGAGTGATATTAGAAGAGTGGTGGTGTGAGAGCACACCTTGTCCTCTCCCCTTGAAATTTCAACAAGTTAACCAACTATAATTCAACAAAGAAATCCCTGCTCAATACAGACTGCAGGCTTGAGAGACCCTCGCATTGAAACATCTAAAGAAGGGCAACTGGGGGAGTAAATGAGGAGATAAGAAGTGGGGGAGTGCAAATGGCTTGCAGATGCAGCCCTGCTGCCAGGAGCTTAGGTCTCCGGAGAGGGGAGAAAGCCAGTGGTAGCAGGCAGTTCCTTTGGCAGGGAGGAACAAAGAGCTGGGGGCGGGGTAGCCCGGCAGGGTGAGAGAGAGTGAGAGCGAACAGTGTCTGAGTCAACAGACAACTGACAGAGAAAGAGGTTCTGTTATGCATCTCCCCACTGTTGGACAGGGCAGTGGTGTTACACACACACACACACACACACACACAAAACAAACAAAGAAAACCGGAACCACACAGCACTGCCACCACTTGGGAGTCCCAAAACTCGCTCCCCATTGCCCTTGGAGTCAGGTCCGGGAGCATATTATCTGTAAACCAAGAGCTGTTGCAGTAGAACCCGTTTCTCTCTGGATTGATCCCCAGAAGGGATGCTTAGGGCCAGACCCCACTGAAGTAAGGGGTCACCATTACAGTGAGGCAGCATGGCTGTATGGTCTTACAGAAGCCACAGAGGTTCAAGACTGGGCAATCACAGAGGTAAAAAATCTTGCTATTCAATGCCATCTACTGGAAAATAATAGGCCTCTTCAGAGATAAATGTGTAAGCAAAGGAAGACAGCAAATACCATAAGTGACCACAATAACCAGGATGACTGGAGAGAAAATTAAAAATCGCAAAAAAACAAGAAGAAGAAAAAAAACCAAGCTGGAACGCATGGAAATATGTGGTCTAAATGAGAGAGATTTCAAGATTGCAGTTCTGAAAATACTCAATGAGAAGTGAGATAATACTGACAGGCAATTCAGTACACTCTGAAAAGAAATCAATGAACAAAACAAGTACTCTGCCAAAGAGATTGAAACTTTAAAAAAGAACCAATGACTATCATAATAGCTAACACATAGTACTTATGATGTTCCAGGTACTGTGTAAGCACTTTATAGGGATTAGCTTGTCTAATCACATTGCAACCCTTCAAAAGATGAAAACCATGAGTCATAGACAGGCTAAGCGACTTGTTCAGGCCCACAGAGCTAACAAGTGACAAAGCTAAGATTGGCATCCACGTACTTCTGCTCCAGAGCCCATGCTTTAAATTACTCCACTACCTCAAATGCCAAAATGTTGCATAAATACATACATATACACACATGTAGGTGTCATGTTCCACAGTTTCTCCATTGTAAATCGTGTTATACCTTGAGCTTAGGTCTGTTGGCTTCACCATTCTTGAATGACATCAGGATATTCAGGGCCCAGGTCTTAGAGGGTCTGAGTTGCCTCATGGAAAACAGCAGATTCTAAGGGGAGAATTGGGAAAACCAGCTTACTTTGCTATGGGTGTTCACACCATTAGAGAGAGAGGTGGTATTGGTTAGAGCACAATGTCTATTGCTTCCTGTCAATGGACATCTGAATCCCAGCAGAGAGAGGCTTCCATTGATAAAATTTGAAATAGCAATTTTCTCACAAAAATCTCAGAGAAACATCAGGAGCACAGGAAATACTACCTGGGGATAAAGCATGGCACAAAGTTATAAGTTGGGAGGGATCCATGCTGCACCAGCAGAGGAGTTACACCTCAATACTGCCTAGTATTTGTAGTCACCAGTGTTTCTCCAGGGCTAGGCTGGCCCACCTAGGGCCAGGCAGCATAGAACATGGGCAATAAATCATGGATGTAGGTGTTGGCAACAGGAGGGCAGTGGAGCCGATATAGCTAAGGGAGGGAAGGTCATTCTGGGAAGTCTCAACAGCAGGCCTCACTGCAGCAAAAATATTCCTGTGATGCAATGGAAGAGGCCACGATAATGCCTATGAGTATCCCTGAGACACAGTCAAGAAGGTCCCAAACGAATGAGTCAGGAGAAGAACTTTATAGAGAGACCAAGTTTAAGTGGTAATTTTTATAGTAACAGATTAGAGTTACCCCATTTTTCTCCTAATGACATTTTAGCCTCAAAATATTAGTTTACAACCATTATGGAGCTAAGGCCAATGTCAACCCCCAAAGTAAATATGAGTGTGTGTGTGCGTGTGAAAGAGAGAGAGAGAGAGAGAGAGAGAGAGAGAGAGAGAGAGAGAGAGAGAAGGGTGGGGGGGAGACTGTATATCTGAATGCATGTAGGTCTAAAACATTTTTGTTCTTACAAATTGACTAAATTAACAGTAATACAGTGGGTCCACAATAAAAAGCACAATGGTCCAGGCCATTCTCCATTCTCCAAATTATTAATGCCCTGAAACTGTCTGAAAGTCATTTGGATATGCTTGCTGATAATACTGTTGATGAGAAATAGAATTTATTTTTTGCGTGAGAGCTAATTAATGTAATCTTTAAAATATATAAATCCCATGGTGAGCCCAAATAGTTATCATTGAAATGCGGACCTCACCACAATGGAGAAAATTCAAATGCAAACAAAATCTGATAATATATCTAAATTAAAAAAATAAAAACAAAAAGGAAAGAAAACCAATTAACTTCTGGAAATAGGTTTGGTATTTAGAATGAAGAGATTAAATTATGCAGATATCAAAGTAACACTTGGAATGAAGATGGTACTGCCTAGCTGCCATTCAAAGCTTTGCCTTATTCAGGCTAAAGTTGCTAGAGAGCAGCAAACTGAGCTGTTTAAAAGGCCACAGTTGTGTTCCCTAAATGGTCCACACAGGAATCATAAAACTCCCTGATGGAATCTTTAGCAGCTTGGAGGTAATTGGAGGAAGGCATGGGACTAGTAATTAAATTACAGTTCTTTTGTAGGGAGATATATATATATATATATATATATATATATATATATATATACACACATATAGAGAGACATATACAAATAAATAGATGAGATAGACATTGATATGGACAGGTATATGCATTTATACCACACCTAGTTAGTCGTTTTGGTAATTTCAGTAAACAGCTGCGGAACTCCATTTACAAAAGCCGACATCAGAGGCATGGAGCTTAGAATACAACGGCAAGCCTTTGAGAATATACATTTTTATGTGACACCTGTGCATTCAAGCAAGTTACGAATAAAACAAAATGGTCAAATTATATTTTTCTTTGTTTGTTTGTTTCCTTTATGCCTGAACTGACCAACTCAATCCAAGTGCTAGATATTCCATGTTACTAAAATGTATTACATACTACGCTGCTATAAAAAAGAAGGAATTCTTACCATTTGCAACAGCATGGATGGAACTGGAGAGCAGTATGCTAAGTGAAATAAGCCAGTCAGAGAAAGATAAATACCACATGATCTCACTCATTTATGGATAATTAAAAACATTATAAACTGTTGAACAAAAATAGGTACAGAAGCAGAGAAGCATTGAACAGACTGTCAAACTACAGTGGGAAGGCTGGGGAGGGTTGGGGGAGAGGTAAGAGATCAACCAAAGGACTTGTATCCATGCATATAAGCATAACCAATGGATGCAAGACACTGGGGGGCGGTGGGCGGCAGGTAAGGGCATGTGCCAGGGATAGGGGAGGCTGGAGGAAGGTCAACTGGAAAAAAAGGAGACATATGTACTACTATTTGTAATACTTTAAACAATAAAAAATAATAAAAATATAAAATAAAATCTATTACAGGCCAGATAAATGTCTTTGGTACTTCGGGATATTGCTATGTGTGTTACACTTTTCAAATGGCTGTTTTTAGCATTATGCAAGTGTTGCCACAGCCCCTTCTGCATTATTATAAGGAGTTCATTCTGGGTATAATTTTGTTAGACACACCACCATAAAGAGGTTATGGCATATCACTGTGGACGGATCTGTTCTTACCTCATTAGCCAGACAGACAGGAGTAATTTTCAATATCAGATCTAGACCGTGGGGGAGCTCCTGTCATTTTCTAAGACAAGCTATAGAGTGTGTACCCTGATGTACAACCTTGATATGACCATTAAAGTTCAAGAACTTCATCATGGATGCCATCACCAAATGACCATATTAATAAGACACTTGAGAGAACAATCAGAGATGAGAACATTTTCGTAGATGTATAACTGGCATTGATAGACATATAACTGGCAAAGCATTTATTTTATTCTGATTATTTGGGCTTCTTAGCCCAGAGGAAGGAGAACAAGTCAGAAAAACAAAAGGCCTGTGGAATTAGTTTGTATCATTATATAAATTCCCCAGAGAACAAAAGAACACAGAATGGGAGAAAAAGTGGAGGTACAATAATTTCTTTTTTAA
>NW_005871068.1:7451364-7488227 GCF_000147115.1 Myotis lucifugus
AAAGGAGAGGGATAGAGAGTTGGAAATATCGATGAGAGAGAAACATCGATCAGCTGCCTCCTGCACACCTCCTACTGGGGATGTGACCACAACCAAAGTACATGCCCTTGACTGGAATCAAACCTGGGACCTTTCAGTCCGCAGGCTGATGATCTATCCATTGAGCGGAACTGGTTAGGGCTATTTCTTGCCAAGTACTATATTTGAAAAGAAAACTAGTAGGACAGATATTAACGAATGCATGAGCTCATTTAGCAAATATGAAGTAAGTTAGATTTTGAGTTACTAGGGTGAGCAAAATCAGACAAGATCCCAGCTCCAATAGAATTACAGCCTAGTGTGGGGCACAGACCTTCATTGAATAATTACCCTGATGTAAAGAAGCATAGTTCTATGGGTGTGTATTATGAAGGAAGCAGACTTAGAATGGGCATCAGCAAAGTCATCTAGTGCTTGGAATATGGCTAGACTAAACCGTCCTCCAAATTGGAATGAAGGTCTACCTAAATCATACTTTCAGTTACTCCTATATGCCAAAAACTTTTGTAATAACCCCATTCTCTGATATTGTAATTGCAAAACTCTTTTCACATTGACTACTGAAAAAAAATCTCATTTTTTGGAAAAAAAAAAAAGTTGGATCTGTAACTAGAAAACAAAGCAAGTATAGTGCATTTCTTTAAGATATGCTACAACATCATTTCAGAGATGGGACTATAAATTAATGATGTATTATTTGGCTCTAGAATACACAAAAATTACCTATAAAAATTATTTTCTTTTCATAGGAGTAAACCAAATTTTAATACATCACACAGCGGTTTCATGTAAGCATGAAAATTCCCTAGAAAGTTCTTAACTTTCAAAATTATTGTTAAAGATTTTTTCCTAAACTTTTCCTAATTTGATGCTAGTTGAAGACCCTGCAGTTTTGTTGTTGTTGTTATTGTTTTTTGGGATTTTGTTGTTGTTGTTGTTAATCCTCAGCCCAGGACATTTTTTCATTGATTCTTAGAGAGAGTGGAATGGAGGGGGAGGAACACAGAAAGAGAAATATCAATGTGAGAGAGACATCGATTGGTTGCCTCCCACATGCAGGGATTGAGCCTGCAACCAAGGTACTTGCCTTGGACTGGAATCGAACCCAGGACCCTTCAGTCTGTAGGCCAATGCTCTATCCACTGAGCCAAATAAGTTAGGGTGACCCTATTTACTAGGTTAGAAATAAGGACCAGATTGTCTGTGCAGCTGATGATTATTTTGCAACTTTGTAGTCTGCTTGTACAAACTAATCTGTTTTGCAAGGGAGCTAGTGTAGCAGGTAAAAATAAGAGTCTTCATATTTAGGTGTGCTGGAAAGGCATTTATTTTATTTATTTCTACTGGGAGTAGAACTTTATATTTTTTATTGATCGATTTTAGAGAGAGAGGAAAGGAGAGAAACATTGATTTGGCTTCTTGTATGTGTTCTGACCAGGGATCAAACCCACAACCTTGCTGTATGGGGACAATGCTCTAACCAACTGAGCTATCTGGTCAGTGCCTAGAAATTTATCTTAATCCATTCACTTTCTTTCCCCAATTCCTGCCTTTTTTTCAGGGTTCAATCTAATAACAGGGAGATTATATACGGCCAAGATACAGGAAGAAGACTTTGGCCTAAGTAATCTAATCTTGGAATCTTCCAAGTTGTCCTTGTTCCCATCTGTTCATTGGTCCTTATGAGTCATAGTGAAATCCCACTCCGAACTACAAGCCTCCTTAGATTGGCTCTTTCCATGTCACTTGTGAGTGCACAGAATGTATCTTCTTGATCTTTTCTATCTTCTGGCACAGTTACTCTTCAGGGCTCTCTCAGTCCCATTTGCCTAGACACCCAATACAGAGGTTTGCTGCCTCTCTTGACTATACTGGAAAAGGGAGCCCATGTTCCCGTGTTCTTGGATCTCTTATCTATAAGGGTTTTCCTTTACTATCCCCCTTTAATATGAGACTGAGCTTGATAGAAGTGATAAGGCTCAAGTCTAACCTTTCTGAGGGTTCCATACTGACTATTCAATGCTTCCCATAGAGATTTCCTGCCATCCTATTAATCCGCTGCTATCTAGTCTTGGAGTAGATAGCCTTGCTCTGAACCACTATGTAATATTTCAGCCGTGAATCCCCTTATCAGCATCCAGTTACAGCATCCAGTTTTTGAGATACAGGTGTTACATATTCTAGCTTCCTGAGTGGGGCAAGGATCACAGATAACTTACCGTGCCATTGAGTAAGAGCATAAAGCCTTATGTTAACATTTTTAGTGCTTTTGAAGGTTATTAATGAGTGGATTCAAACCTCAAGCAAAGAAACAAAGCAGGGTCTTGGAAAAAAAATTCAGTGTTCTGGAAAGAGATCTCACTCAGATAGCAAGTACTTTATATTTTCACAGAGGCCTGTAGAACTGTGTGCTTACTCATGCCCACATTTCCTGTAGGTTTCATCTTCTTTTGCTAGGGGAAGGCAGTATTATTGGTTAAAAGTTTACTGGAGTTGTTTAGGTTTTTGGAGTATTCCAAAAGTAAGCATTAACAAGCTTGTTTAGCCATTGTTTTTATTTTTTTTTTTTACAAAGTAAAATATTCTCCTACTTTCTCAGACAGAATATAAAAATGATAACATGCACGTGTGTGTATAGCACTGATTCAGTTATCACACTTCAGTGTTTGGGACTCTCAGGAATTAAGCTTACATGAATGGGACTATTTCTCATCTACAAAAGGAAGGGCAAATTGATGTTTCTTTCATAGATATTGTCTCTTAGAAACCCAAACAAGATATATGGTTTCTCTATTGTGGTGAGTGACTTGTATGAACACATTGAAAGGTTATAAAATCTTTATTTACAATGGTACCATACTTCTTCATTAATTTTTATTGTTATGTGATATGAAGGAAATAGCTCTAGACTCAATTTCAGAACTTTGACGTGTATGCCCCCAGTTCCATAACCAACCTACTAGCTATGTGGTTATTCTTATATTTACAACATTCACAACTTCATTTTACTCATTCTTAAAATAGGAATAATAATATCTCTCAACCCATCTCACAAGGCTTCTGCACATTTGTTGTTGTTGCTAAAACTGTATCTTAAATAATTCCTTAATTTTTCCATTTATAAAGTAGAACTACTGTTCTCTCATTGATTCAGAAGTTTCCTTAGACTAGGATAATATATAGTACTAGAGGCCTGGTGCACAAAATTCATACATGCTGGGGGGGGGTTCCCTCAGCCCAGCCTGCACCCTCTCCAATTGGAGACCCTTGGGGGATGTCCAACTGCCGGTTTAGGCCCGATCCCTGTGGGATTGGAGGGATCGGCCCTAAACCTGAAGTCAGACATCCCTCTCGCAATCTGGGACTGCTGGCTCCTAACTGCTCACCTGCCTGCCAACCTGATCTTCCCTAACTGTCTCTGCCTGCCTGCCTGATCACTCCAAACTGTCCTCCCCTGCCAGCCTGGTTCCCCCTACTGCCTCTGCCTGCCTGCCTGATTGCCCCTAACTGCCCTCCCCTGCCAGCCTGGTTGTCCCCAACTATCCACCCTGCAGACCTGATCTCGCCCCCAAATGCCCTCCCATGCAGGCTGATCTCACCCCCACTGCCCTCCCCTGCAGGCTGATCTCACTCCCAACTGCCCTCCTCTGATGGCCAATTTGGTTCTGATTGGTCAGTTTCTATGCCAGTCAGCGTCAAAAGCTCTGCCTCCTAGGCAGCCATGGGCTCACCACAGCACCCAAATTTGGTTTTGATTGGTCAGTTTCTATGCCCTCCCCTGCAGGCTGATCTCACCCCCAACTGCCCTCCTTTCATGGCCAGTTTGGTTCTGATTGGTCGGTCTCTATGCTAGTCAGCGTCAGAAGCTCCGCCTCCTAGGCAGCCATTTGTTCTTCACAGCACCCAGATTTGGTTCTGATTGGTTGGTTCATATGCCAATCAGCATCAAAAGATCTACCTCCTAGGCAGCCATTGGTTCTTCACAGCACCTGGATTTCATTCCCATTGGTCGGTTCCTATGCCTATCAACATCAAAAGTTCCGCCTCCTAGGCAGCCATTTGTTCTTCACATCACCCACGTTTGGTTCTGATTGGTTGGTTCCTATGCCCGTCAGCATCTCTGGGGCCTATAGCCAAGCCTGATCAGAGAGGCAGGGCTGAACAGCAGCCCCTGTGGAAGCCAGGAGAGAAAGAAAGACCTGGAAGCCCAAAAAGAGGGAGAGAGAGAGGCAAGTACTGGTCTATAGCTACCACTAAGGCTGTGGATCAGACCCTGCCTCCCTCTCTGGGTCTCAGCCCCCTCGGCAGTCGGTGCTGGATTGCCAGGCTGCAGCGGGGCAGTCAGTGCTGGGTCGCCATGGCAACCCAGTGCTAACTGAGGGACTTCCGTGTTGGTCAGCCTTCGGTTGTGATCCCTCCTTACAAGCCTGGGCTTTTATATATTAGGATGGCAAAAGCTCTCTAGTGCAATATAATCTCCCAAAAGCTCCTGTCAACCTAGACATTCACATAGGAAAGGTTTTCTTCATTGAGAGTGGAGACAAGTCAGCATTATGGCATTGAGGTTGCAGGACAGGGTCAGAGAAATGCCTGTGGCTGAATTCCTAAGCCAACTGAGAGGATCAGTTGGGTTTTCACATGCCTGCTTCCTCCAGAATAAGATACTACCCTATGTATGAGGATTCATTTAGGAGTGTGCTGCAATCCATTGGCTAGGTCAGTGATTGTTTTCACTGTTAGTTTGTGCTACATGTTTTATGTGGTGAGCTTGAAATTCATCATAAAATAACGTAAAGTTTAGGAGGAGGGAAGATAGAGCAAAAAGTTGAAACTTTTGCTGTTTTAGGAGCATAGTGATTCAAAATTAGGTATTTTGGTTGATTTGAATTCTTGTAAATTATGCTTCAGTGAGTCAAAGTGGAAATAGTTTATAGCTGAATTTGAAAAAATAAAGGAATGTTTTGTTGATTAGATGCTTACTTGTCATGTAGTCTATTTTATTGATGCTCAATCTAATTATTCCTGGTGATGAAGGCGATATCAAATTTAAAAGAAAAATAAACATAATCATCAGCATATAGTATGAACTCACTCTAAATTGCTACTCATAAGCAATTAAACATGGCTTCCTCTTGGATTATTTTTTTTTTACAGCAAATGCACTTAAAATAGTTTATTTGGCACATCCTTCACAGTTTGATACCATTCAATCTCCTTACTAAGATGTTGAGAAGAATTGACACTATCTTGAAGGAAAAGCAAATGTAAGGCAGAAGGTTTGAAATATAAGATGATAGTAAAGAGGCCTTCAACTCTTGCCAACATCACATTTCTGTTTTTTTCTAGGAGAGTGGTTCTCAATCAGTGACTATTTTGTCCCCCAGGGGACATTGGGCAATCTCTGGAGACTAATGTAATTGTGACGACTTGGGGGTGCTACTGCCATCTAGTGGGTAGAGGCCTGGATACTGCTAAACATCCTCCAATTCATAGGATAGCTCCCACCCACTCTCCTCTTCATTGCCCATTCACAACAAGAATTATCTGAGCATTGCTACTTGCAAAATATCAGGTATTATGGATGTCATATTGCATCTTAAACCTTCACTGATAGATGTACTTATATAAATCATGACAATTCTGTAAATACAGAAGT
The DNA here is from genome assembly GCF_000147115.1 of Myotis lucifugus. NCBI lineage: Eukaryota > Metazoa > Chordata > Mammalia > Chiroptera > Vespertilionidae > Myotis > Myotis lucifugus. The sequence continues at coordinate 7,457,060 of NW_005871068.1, forward strand.
GAATTGTGGACATAAAATGGCCATGCTACAAAGACAAAAATTCATGGCCAGTGATATATAAAATAAAATTCTCTGTGCAATAATAAAAAAATTACCTGAGCCAAAATGTCAATGGTGTCAAGGTAGAGAAACCCTGACTTAGGGCAATGACATCTTATGTGATCCTAGGATTTTTTAGGAATACCTTTTTCCTTACATCATCAGTCCTTGAACATTAATATATATTTCAAAAATGAAATTAACTATGATTGAAAACACTGCTTCTCTGAGTTCAAATACATAGACTTTACATCTGAACTCAGGAAGTTATAACTTCATGCATACTCTCAGCAAATAATATCTGTTTATACAATATGGGTTCTGTGAAAAGAAATCACCATTCCTAGATAGGGAAAAATTGTATACTTTCCAGTAAAAATCCATTAGAATGAAGAGATTATCATAGTGTTAGTTTAAACAATGAGATATTGTTTCTGTAGGTCAAAATTGTCACATATCAGCAATATCATATGATTTAATGACTGTACTATATCATTTGTTGTCAAATGATCATGATCTGAAAGAAATTCCCATTTGGCAGAGAGATGTCAGGATGCCTCTTCAATATGCTTCCCTTGTATTTCAACCTATTATAATAACTATAGCTAGAATTGAATACATTTGAGTACCTTAATAACCAGTGACATACTGTTGAAAATGCGTTTTCGCAAAAACTTTTACCAAAATCCTGTAGGCTAGCATACATTTTTTTGAAAACTATAGAGATAACAGAGTTGATGTTCAGAAATTTTGAGAATTCTCATTCTGGTTTTGCAATAAAAGAAAGTCACTATAAGAATTAAGGAAATAAGCCCTAGCCAGTTTGTCTCAGTGGATTAAATGTTGGCTCACAGACTGAAGGGTCCGTGTTCCATTCTGATTCCTGTCAAGGGCACATACCTTGGTTGCAAGCTCGATCCTGGGCCCTGGTTGGGGCGCCTGCAGGAGGCAACCAATCGATGTCTCTCTCTCTCCCTACCACCTTCTCTAAAAATTAATGTAAAAATATCCTCAGGTGAGGATTAACAACAACAAAAAATAATTAAGGAAATAAGAGATTTAATATAGCAATTAGTGATTAATATAATTAGGGAAGTGACAGTCTGGAAGGATGCAGCTGAAGGATCAGAGACATAGTCACTATGACATCAACCTGAGGCCTTGGAGTGGGTGAAAAAGATGCCAATCCTGGGGAAATTCAAGTAAGGTCCACTACCACAAAGTGAGAGCTTGCAGAGTGGTCTGGAACTAGACACCTGCCTCTCTGATTGTCACGATGTATTGAGCAGTAATAGCTTCTGTTTCATTTCTACCTTCCAACTTGCACAAGAGTTCCTTTCATTACTAAATTCTAACCTGGATCTACAGAGTGAAGGTGGTATGAAGAAACATAGTTATCAAGCCATGGCTGGTTTGGCTCAGTGGATAGAGCGTCGGCCTGTGGACTGAAGGGTCCCAGGTTCGATTCCGGTCAAGGGCATGTACCTTGGTTGTGGGCACATTCTCAGTAGCTGATCGATGTTTCTCTCTCATCAATGTTTCTAACTCTCTATCCCTCTCCCTTCCTCTCTGTAAAAAATCAATAAAATGTATTTTTTTTAAAAAAAGAAACAGTTCTCAGGCTTGAAGGGACTGAAAATGATGCCAAGTTGACCACCACCAATACAGCAAATGAAAATCTCTCCCTTGATGAATTGTTTGCACTCGTCATTGAGGGTAGGTGAGGAAAGGCAGTTAAAATTTTACATGATATCACAGTGTGATGACTCCATTTTCATAAAAACAAGTGTAGATGGGCTGCTAAAGCCTTGGTAGAATTCACAGTATTATAACTACTCTTTCATTTATTTTTGTCTTTACCTCCCTTGCCTTTGGGGTCAAGTCCGTAAAATGTTCTCTACCACCCAGGTCCGTAAGTTTGGTACCTATATTTTCTTCTATGTAACTTATAGTTGTGGGTTTTATATTTAGGTTTTTGGTCCATTTTGAATTAATTTTTGTACATGGGGACACACTGTAACCCATATTCGTTTGCATGTGGCTTTCCAGTTTTCCCACCCCAATAAAATGTAATTTTAAAAAATAAAATAAAATAAAATATAACTACCCAAACTTAAGGGGATGTGAGGATGCACAGCTTAAAGTCTCATGAGTTTTCAGTGTTATAATTCCTTCTCATAAGAAGTCATCAACAATGAAAGTGAACAGGGGAAGATCATTATCATCCTTCTTACTTCAAGTGATGAGAGGTGCCTTTTGGGAGAAGAAGGAGAAAGAAAAGATTGAATAATTTATTAATCAAGAAATTCCCTCTTAGGAAACTCATCTCTGACTATCTCTGCGACTCTTACATTCTTAAAGTCAAGTGGTAAGATGAGATGTGGACATTTTATTGGCTTTCTCTATGACTGAACTTATTTTCTATCTTACAGTATTATTTTATTTTAAGGTAGAAAGTAGAATTTTAGAAATGATAGGTACATAAATGATAGTATTAAAACTAGTTAATTCAGCCCTGGCTGGTGTTTCTCAGTGGTTAGACCACCAGCCAATGTACCAAAGGGTCTCGGGTTTGATTCCTGGTCAAAGGAACATACCTGGGTTGCAGGTTCAATCCCGTGTGAGGGAGGCAACCAACCGATGTGTCTCTTTCACATTGATGTTTCTCTCTTTCTCCCCCTCCCTCCCTCCCTTCCACTCTCTAAAAATCAACGGAAAAAATGCCCTTGTGTGAGGATTAATAAAAACAAAAGAATTAATTCATAGTTTCCATCTTCTCTCTCTCCACAGGAAACATAACTTGCAAGGGACCTATGTGGTGTCGTTCCTTCAGAGCAAAATATCTGATGTCTAGTCCTTCTCAATTTACTTTTAGTATACTAAGATATTCATATTTTTGCTTTGGTATATAAGTCAGGATAGAATGCCCAATGTTTCTCAAATTCTCAGTGGTGAAGAACTGTTTTTTATTATTTTCAATCTGACACAGACCAATACTCTTTTAAATATAGCAAAACTAAATTACCTCAAGAGTGAATTTTTTTTTTAAAAAAAGCCAAGGACAACAAAATACAAACCTGGATTTTTTTTTATTAAACAGATGTCAAATTTCTCTTTCAAATTTCCATAAAAGTTTCTTTAAAACTTTGATTTTTAGCCGAAACCGGTTTAACTCAGTGGATAGAGCGTCGGCCTGCGGACTGAAAGGTCCCAGGTTCGATTCCAGTCAAGGGCATGTACCTTGGTTGCAGACACATCCCCAGTAGGAGATGTGCAGGAGGCAGCTGATCAATGTTTCTCTCTCATCGATGTTTCTAACTCTCTATCTCTCTCCCTTCCTCTCTGTAAAAAATCAATAAAATATATTAAAAAAAACAACTTTGATTTTTATACTTAATTTCATTACAGATTGGTATCAACAGCTTGCAGACCAAAACTTACTAGTGTGGACCACATTTTGATTAACACTGGGCTAAGCTATGCTTCTTTAATAAATAAAGCCTGAAATATGAGTGCCTTACATGAAGAAAAATTTGTATTTTGCTCATGTTAAGTCTAAGGTGATTATTCCTGGTCTGGACACTCCTGTGTAACTCTCTTTCAAATAGTGATAGAAGAACCAATGTCCCTTTCTTTTTATGCTGTAGTATGTAGTCTCCAATGTCTCACTAGAAGGAGATTGAAGGTAGGCACTTCTAATATTTAATCACTTTGTCCAGAGGTGATTCACATCAGTTCTGCTCATAACATCTTGCCAGAACTAGTCACGTGGCCAAACTAACTGCAAGAGTATCTGGGAAATGTAAAGGAGCACATGAGTAATGGTGAACGCTAGTAGTCTCTTCTACACATTACTTCATATCCTCCTATCTAATAATAGACAAACATGGTAATTAACCGTACCTCTGACACGCTTTTCATTGGTTAATCAGGGCGATATGCAAATTAACTTCCAAGAAAGATGGTGGTAACCGCCAACAAAGATGGTGGTTAATTTGCATACGTGCAATGATGGGAGGCGAATGGGGAAGGATGGAAGGATGGTGATCGGCAGCCCAGGCAGCAGGCAAGAGCTGGGGGGTGGGCAAAGGCCGCCTTTCCCCACCCCCCAGCCCGTGATCGCCAACGAAAAGCCAGGCGGCAACCTGGGACCACCGGGGCCGGAGTTGCCGGCTGGCCTGTGGCAGTGATCGCCATGGCGATTAGAGGGCGGGAGGGCCCAGGTGCAGGCCAGGCGGCAACCCCACACGTTGGCCCTCCTATTGCAAATGAGCCTTGATTTCTATTGGCCTGTTCATGTGTGAGGTTGATCTTCTGGCTGGCTGAATGTGAGGATAAATTTGTACTTCAGTGTATGAGCTGCTGTGTAGATACTGACCACAGGAAGCAGAATTCGCCTCTGCAGGGTCTGGTGCCTGCTGAGATCTCTCTTTGGATATGCCACTTGTGACGCTAATTGGATCATGCTCTGATGCTGTCTAAAGCTGGGCACTCAGTGCGTGTGTTGGTTCTGGGGAATTTGGGGAGGTACTCTGGTACAGACCAATGTCAGGCCTGCCTGTGATGGGCCCTGAACAACCTGTTTGGAGTTGCAAAGTGGTCCACAGGTATGGCGAGTGGTGTTCACCAGATTGATACAGGTTCAAACTCGGTGCCAATGCTGGGTCTAAGGCCACTAAGAAAATGCCCCAGGGCATACCAACTCTAGCTGCCACCCACTGGCTTCTCGCATACCTTTGTGGTGGGGCAAAGTCTCAGGGAGTCATCAGGGTGGGACCAGCAGAGTTTATCAAGCCCAAACAGACCATGATTTGGCCCTATGAAGGGAGAGCTCTGTGCAAGAGATAAATGGACACTATCCTAGAGCCACACAAGTCATTCTATCCCAGATTCTTCCAAGAGCCCGATCTCAGCAAGGTAAGGCTTCCTGGAGTCAGGGGGGAAGAGAGTAGTGGATCTCCCATGAGGAGAGATGTCAGTCAGGCTTGTGGGGAAAGTGAAGTAAGTGGCCCTTAGCCCAGAGCCACATAACTCAGCCTGTCCCAGATTCCGCCCAGTGCTAGGCAGGGTGGGGCCACCAGGAGCCAAGAGAGTGGGTGTTATCAGATCATCTGTTAGGGGGAGGTGCCAGACAGATTAATGGGAAAGTCGGGGGGAATGGCCCCCACCCCAAAGCTGCACACCTCTGTCACTGACACCCCCTGAGTCTACCCAGACCTCTATACCCTGGCTCAGGCAGCTAATTCCTCAGCAGGGCACAAGCTCCACAGGGTGGGCCTACAGGGAGTCCAAGGGGTGTAGCTATTATTTTCACCCTGGCTGATGCTGTAAGGAGGAGAGTGCTCCACTCAAGAGACATGGTGTCTACAGTGTGGGAGTGTAACTCAGCATAAGGATCCTGGCGGCTGTATCTTCAGCTGTCTCCCAGATCCACAAACCCCAACCTCTTTTAGTCTGCTCCACCCTCCCTCTGCCAGAGTCTAGGGCGATTGGCTATGAATGAGATTTTGCATGTTGGCCCTTTAATAGGGTACCATGTCTAGCAGATTCCTGTCTCTCCCTGGCAGACAGAATCTCCACTGATATTCACAACCAGATGTTATGTGTATGCCTCTTCCTGGCTCTGGTGCTCTGTGCTGGAGCCCCTGTTTGGGGCTGAGGCCCATATTTCTCAGGGGGGAACCCCTGCAATTTGAGATATTCCTCCAGAACTTCAGTCACTGTCCATGAGAGCAAAGTCAGCCCTTTTCACATCCCCACCCTTCCTATCAGTCTCATTGTGGTTTCTTATGTAAATCCTTGGCCATAAGACTTCTCTTCAGCTATTATTTAGTTGGCTATTTAGGTTGATTGTTCTATATTTTAGTTGTAATTCCAGTTTGGTCCTGGGAGGAGATGATTGCAACATCTACCTACTCTGCTGCCATCTTGGATTACCTAATTTTTTTCAATTTAAAATTGAAGTCACTAATCTTATGTTTCCTGTCCTGCCTTGACTTTGTTAATAATTAAATTCCCTTGCTTGGCATATCTTTAATTCACATCATAATATTTGAGAGCTTCCAATCTGGGGATCTGAGCAAATGCATTATTGAACATTCTTCCAACAATTCTCTTTTCAGTTTGCTCCTCTGGTCCTCTCATTACTCAGTCTCTAAAAGATACCAAACTTTTTGCTTTTCTTAGAGAGTGCATTGCTTATTGCATATTCTTTTTGTAAATGCCACTCCTCTTTCCCTTTATAGGGGAGTCTTATCTTTTATTGATGGCACTGTCAGCTAGGACAGATAGACTTGTGTCCGGTGGAGAAGCACTAGCCTCTTTCTCTTAAGTTTTAGCATCTAGGGCTCCAAAAGACATCTTTCTGAAGATGAAGAAGAAGAAGAAGAAGAAGAAGAAGAAGAAGAAGAAGAAGAAGAAGAAGAAGAAGAATCACCAAATTATAACAAAGTGTGTGCACACATATGGGATTTTGTGTGTATGTGTGTGTATGTGATATGTGCTTCAAATATGCAGCAAACTCTCTGACAAGGACAATACATCCTAGGTGCAACTCCTAAGTGACTCTTGTAACCTCTCCTTTTGCTGGCCTTGGGCAGAGTAGAGAGAACTCAGGATAGTCCCAGAGTCAGCTCTACCTGGCCCCATAGAACATTCATTGATTAATAAGAAAAGGATAGTTGTATATAAGATGTGGAGGGATCTGAAGATTATGTGATGCCTTCTAATCCTGAATGTTTAGACTTAATAGATGTGGGCTCCCACATCAAAAATCCCCACTTTATGTTTCTTCAATATTCCCTATCAACTAAATTATCATATTGCCTATGTAGTACGATTCATTTTAGTAAAGATTGTAACTTCTACCAGCCACTTCAACATTTATGGTGTGTTTAAAATAAATAAAAGAGCCTTAAAATAAATAAAAGAGCCTGGCCAGTATTGTGCAGTGGTTGAGCATCAACCTATGAATCAGGAGATTTCCAGTCAGGGCACATGCCTGGGTTGTGGCCTTGATCCCCAGTGGGAAGCATGCAGGAGGTAGCTGATCAATTATTCTCTCTCATCATTGATGTTTCTATCTCTCCCTCTACCTTCCTCTCTCTGAAATCAATAAAAACATATTATTTTTAAAAAGACACACAATGGAATACTATGCCACAGTAAAAAGGAAGGAACTCCTACCATTTGCAACAGCATGGATGGAGCTGGAGAGCGTTATGCTAAGTGAAATAAGTCAGTCAGAGAAAGATATATATCACATGATCTCACTCACTTGTGGATTATAATGAACAACATAAACCAATGAACAAAAACAAATCTAGAGACAGAGAAGCATCGATCAGATGCTCAAACCTCAGAGGGAAGGTAACGGAGGGTGGGGGTAAGAGGGAGAGATCAACCAAAGGACTTGGGTGCATGCATATAAGCATAAGCGATGGATGCAGACACCAGGGGGAGAGGGTGAGGGCAAGACTGGGGGGATGAGGGGACAATGGGGGGATAAAGACACATTTGTAATACCTTAATCAATAAAAAATTTTAAAACAAGAAAAAAATTAAAAAAGAAAAAATAAATGAAAAAACATTCTTTGAAAGACACTAATGACTACTCATGCAATTCAACATTTATTAAATCCCTACTCTGTACCATGCCCTGTACTAAACATTAAGAATTTATAGAAAATGGGATATAGTTTCTGTTCCCAATATATCAACACATATTTGTTAATTCATTATGTACTTCAGTTGCTGATTTTATTATTTTTGTAATGTGTTCAGATTGTTAATAACTGCACAACTTTTACACTGGTTATAACTTCTGTTTGGAAGTTCCTCTTCTCTCTTCGCCATCTGTGGGATCCTCTCATACTCAAGGATCATTCTTCAATATCTAGCCCCAAACAACTCTTATGTCTCCATTGAAAACTCTATTTTCCCTTTTCTCAGCTCCACAAGCACCAATCATTTGTGCCTGTTTGTCTACTTATTCATTGGTCTCCTTGTTAGCAGTGTGACATTCATCTTGTTATCACTAATACCTTGTGCAGAGACTGGCATATATTACAGGTTCCATTAATATGACTCACCATTGACTTGGGTTAAACAGCTCAAGGGCATCTTACCAGTCTGTGAAGAGTGTTATTTTGTAATAGAGTGATCAGAAAAGACTCCACCCCCTCCCTCCTCAAGGAACCTGAAGGGCATGAGAAAGCAAACCCTGTCCATACCTTAAAGGAGGTTGCTCTTCAGTGACACATCCTTGAAAGTGGAATTGGGCCATTTTCTTTCTGCCATGGGTTGTGGCCTCTCAGTGCTGAGAACCCCATTGTTGACACAGCTGACAATGTTTTCATCAATTCGAATGAAGAAGCTGTGTGACAGCAGAGCCTTGACTGACACTGGCTTGCTAAAGAGGTTGGAAGATTCTTCCCTTTTCTGACCAAAGTAAAATTGTTATTAGGGAGACTGCTGCCAAGGACTGAAGGAAAGCAAGTCATGAAAGCCTCTTTGCAGTCAGAAGTGGTGATAAAAATACCAGAATATTGCTGGATGTCATCAATTTCCCGAGCAATCCACAAGAGCTTACTGCTAATCTACTATTTAATATTGTGAGCATGAGTTTACATAGAGCAAATATAGATGAAAAAAGGTGAACTGATGGATGCCAAAAATTTTAGTTCCCAAGTAATGCAACTTTGACTTGGAATTCAAGATTTAGTTGTGCCCCACTTTAAAAATAGATGATGGTCCAAAACTAATGTGAAAACCAACAACTGGACTCAACAAGGTCTTAACACCCTCAACAGGAACTCATGGGTAATTAAGTAGCACCCAGCAACAAATGAGCACAGTTGAGAATTATCAAACATTAAAAAATTATGCCAACTCACTGAGACAAGGTGTTGGTCAGGTGTTGAAAAAGATGGCATTTATTTACCCGTCACTATACGGCATATATATATGCCATTGAGGCTTTGCCTGTAAGGAAGGTTTAAAAGTCAGAGAGCTGTGATGTTTACCATATAATATAGGAATTATTTTGGTGATCTGCCACTCTTCCTCTCTAGATATGCTTTCATCCCTTCCCTTTCTTGCAGCTTACAATAGTACCTGTATAGACAACATCAGTGGAGTTTCTGTACCTTCTGATTTCTGGTTGGGTTTAACCTATAGGGAACTCTAGGAGACTGAAGGGAAAGAGAGAGAGAACAGGGTATTTTTTTAAGTTTTATTGACTTCAGAGAGGAATGGAAAGGGTGAGGGAGACAGAAAAATCAATAATGAGAATCACTGATTGGCTGCCTCCTGCATGCCCCCCAATGTGGATTGAGCCTGCCACCTGAGAATGACCTTTGGTTCATAGGTCAATGCTCAACCACTGAGCCATGCCAGCTGGGCGAGAACAGGGTATTTATTCTCAAAGATCCTCACCTGCAACATTGCCTTAGGATGACCCTGTTCTTCAAAGTTTCCTCTTGAGGTAGCCTACTCTACACAACTTTCTCATATTCTATTTCCAACAACTTCTCCCTTGTTTCTTAGAACCTAGGGATGGTGACAACTCAAATGTTAGCCTAATTTCTAGCCCTATCTCTGTGGTTCCTCCTACAATCAAATGAATCTTTTGTACTTAGTAATTCTATCAAGCCTCTGAATTATTTTAATTTTAGTATGTCATATGTTTCCAAGACAAGGTAAAATTGAGAGCAGCAAAGCTTTGTTAAAGTATCCTCAAAAAGCACAATAGAAGATAGAATATACAAATGTCATTATGTAATATGGAAAATGAACTTCCTTTAATGAATATCAAAAGATGAAGCATAAAATACGGGCCAATCATACTAGAGAAAATTGATCCTTATTTAGAAGTTGTAAAGGTGAGCCAAAGAACATGCAGGCAGTTTAAACCAATGTTATATCACCAACTTGTAAGATATTAGTTCTCAAAAAGAGAAGCTTCAGAATGGGAGAGCATATTTGCCAATGTAATCTCTGATAAGGGTTTAATCTCAAAAATTTACAGAGAACTCATACAATTTAACAAAAGGAAAATAAACAATCCAATCAAAAAATGGACAAAGGACCTAAATAGACACTTTTCAAAAGAGGACATACAGAAGGCCAAGAGACATATGAAAACATGCTCAACATCACTAATCATCTGAGAGATGCAAATCAAAACAACAATGAGGTACAATTTTGCACCTCTCAAAATGGCTATCATCAACAAATCAACAAATGACAAGTGCTGGAGAGGGTTCGTAGAAAAAGGAACCCTCGTGCACTGCTGGTGGGAATGCAGCCTGGTGCAACCACTGTGGAGAACAGTATGGAGTTTCCTCAAAAAATTAAAAATGGAACTCCCATTTGATCCAGTAATCCCACTTCTAAGAATATATCTCAAGAAACCAGAAACACCAATCAGAAAGGATATCTGCACCCTTATGTTCATAGCAGCACAATTTACAATAGCTAAGATTTGGAAACAGCCTAAGTGCCCATCAGCAGATGAGTGGATTAGAAAACTGTGGTACATCTACACAATGGAATACTACACTGCAGTAAAAAAGAAGGAACTCCTACAATTTGCAACAACATGGATGGCCCTGGAGAGCATTATGCTAAGTGAAATAAGTTGGAGAAAGATAAATATCACATGATCTCACTCATTTGTGGAATATAATGAACAACATAAACTGATGAACAAAAATAGATCCAGAGACAGAAAAACACTGAACAGACCATCAAACCTCAGAGGGAAGGCAGGGAAGGGGGGGTAAGTGATCACCCAAGGGGCTTTTATGCATGTAATATTAGCATAACCAATGGACTCAGACCCTGGGGGTGGTGGGGGCTTGTCCTGGGGCAGTGGTCGGCAAACTGCGGCTCGGCAAACTGCAGCTCGCAAGCCACATGCAGCTCTTTGGCCCCTTGAGTGTGGCTCTTCCACAAAATACCAACTTCTGCACATGGGCCATGAAGTTTCAGTCGCACTGTACGTGTGCTCCCACACATGCTATTTTGTGGTATTTTGTGGAAGAGCCACACTCAAGGGTCCAAAGAGCCGCATGTGGCTAGCAAGCCACAGTTTGCTGACCACGGTTCTGGGGGGTGGGAGTGGCTGGGGAGGGGGTACATGGGAGAAAAAGAAGACATATATAATAATAAAAGCATAATATGCTAATTAGACCAGATGTCCTTCCGGACGACCTTCTGGACTAAGCTGTGGCTGCAAGGGAAGCCTGGGTCCCAGGTGCCTGGGAAGCCGGTGCCTGCAGCTGGGGGAGGGAAGGCCTACTCTTGCACGAATTTCGTGCATTGGGCCTCTAGTATGTAATACTTTAAGCAATACAAATAAATGAATGAATGAATGAATGAATGAGAAGCTTCAAACATTGCACATGCCTACATGCAACTGAAATTTTACAAAGCACCCACTTAAATTAAATCATCTTAATCATTTTCGGGATGGATAGTTCTTGGTGGAAATAAGTACCCCAATATCTGAATAGAAAGGCCTGTGTACAAGTATTCATTGTATTTTTTGACATTTTAAATTGTCTTAGGATTTTAAAAGTGGGTATAATTGTCCCCAAAACACCAAATAATAAAACTGCAGGAGGATTTTACAAGCGTAGCCTAGCCTATGACCAGTTGTACAACATTGGTGAAACATATCTGTGTGAGAAGAGAATGCTAACCTTTACCTGGGCAGGTAGCAGTAAATCAAATGCCCCAGGCTTTAAGCAGAATAAAGAGTCTCCTTGCATTTTCTGGTGCTATATGTTTTAATAAAATAAAACCTTAGGCGATTAGCAGTCTTCATCTTCTTACAGTTTTTGAAAGTATAATTTTTATATTTTCCTGATGTCTTAATGACTACAAGTTTTTATAGATGAGAAAATAAAGTCCTTTGCTGAATTAGTCTCCCATATTTTAATCTTAAATAATACACATCTTTTTAACATTAAACATCAAAGATATAGCATATTAGCTAAAACTCTCAGTGATCTGGAAAAGTATGCCTACATAGCTAAAGATTCTTATGATTAGGGTAATGGTACAGCTCTATAGTCAAAATTTTTAGATAACTTCCTTCCTTGGAAAACTGAACCTATATTTATTAGCATATTAGAAGTTATAATTTATAAATTATTGAAGACATATCTTGTCATTGATTTGTAAAAATCAATACATATTGTTTAGTAATGTTTGTAAATCAAATTATGATTTAGGTATTTGTTATTATATTTGTGATTGAATCTATGTATTAAATAAGTTTAAATAATAAAGTTATGCTGGCAAATTCAGTACAAAAAGTATTTATTATAGTACCCACTAAATTCCAGGTGTTGTTCAAGATAGAGACTTAAAACAATCCTTATTTAAAAAATTGTATTCAAAAGGAAGGGGAAAAGCATGTATGTGATTGAATAAAATATAAGTCAAAACATGATAGCCCTTGCCGAAACCAGTTTGGCTCAGTGGATAGAGCTTCGGCCTGCGGACTGAAAGGTCCCAGGTTCGATTCCGGTCAAGGGCATGTACCTGGGTTGAGGGCACATCTCCAGTAGGAGATGTGCAGGAGGCAGCTGATCGATGTTTCTAACTCTCTATCTCTCTCCCTTCCTCTCTGTAAAAAATCAATAAAAAATATATTTTAAAAAAAACAAACATGATAACCCTAGCTGGTGTGGCTCAGTGGATAGAGTATCGGTCTGGGGACTGAAGGGCCCCAGGTTCGATTCCAGTCAAGGGCACATGCCGGGGTTTCTGGCTCAATCCCCAGTAGGGGGCGTGCTGGAGGCAGCTGATCAATAATTCTCTCTCATCATTGATGTTTCTATCTTTCTCTTCATCTCCCTTCGTCTCTGAAATCAATAAAAATATATATTTAAAAAAACATGATCAAGGCCCTCAGAGAAATGCAAGAATAGTGTTATGAGTGTTTATAGGAGAAGAATCACTAAGGAGGTTTCAGAAGGAAATAGACCTTGAGTGATCAATAGGATTTCAAAAGGGAAAATTTAGACCAAAGGTGGAAATTGAAGGGAAGAGCATTATGAGAAGAAATAGCGTAACAAATGTATGGCAATGAGAAAACATAAGGAATATGTAAGGCATAGCCAAAAGTCCAAATTAACTAAACATAGGATAAGAGGATTATGTTCAGCACACAACAGATATGTGCTGTTTGTGTAGGATGAACAAAGAATTTTTCTAGTGTCTGTGGTAAACGCAGTCAATAAGAACGATACAATCTTTTTATTCAAGGATCTTGCATTCTTGATGGGCAGGGAAAGGCAATACAAAAATCTATTTAATTAAAATGTGGAAGCCTCACATAGAATGAAGGATGGGAGAAATGGATGTGCCTTGACTTTGAGAAAAAGTGTATTTTGCTTGTGGGCCTGCAAGCCCTAGGGACACCAAGAGGAAAGGCCAAGCATGAGCTGTGATCTTTATCCTAAATCTCTCTAATCAGATTTTGACCCACTGGAGGGGGCCAAAAGTGAGGTAGAGAGAACAGTGGGTGTTTTCTTCCTAGTACTTCAAAAACAAGGCATTAGTATAGGTGACCACTTATTTTTTATGGGCAAGAGAAAAAAGTTTCATTTCTACCCCTCAAAGATGATAAACTTATTGAACACATTAGAGACATGAATAGGAATTCAACATTTTGTTGAAAATAAAAACATTTCAACAATAAAGATTTTTAATATATTTTCATTGTTGATAGTATTACAGATATCTCCCATTTTCTCCTCCTTTCCACCCTCCTCCCAGCCCATACCCACCCACCCCCATATCTTCACTAAAACAATAAAGATTTTTTAAATAAAAATATTTCTACTTATTACTAGATAATTGACCACAAGAAAAAATATAGGAGATTATAGGTTATACCTTCTAATTATTTCTCAAATTCCTCAGATCACAGATTTCTCTATGAAACTTGTATTGAAAACATAAAAAATATTCCTTGACATAAAGGGTTATTTCAGCTCATAATCCATTTCTTTTTAAAGTATTTTAATCAAAGTCAGACAAAATATACAGAACATACATGGTATGTCTATGCCTTAGTAAAGAAATCAAGGTAAACATTGTATATAGGCTATCAGACTGTTATATTCTTATATAGTATCAGGAAAAAAGAAAAAGAAAAGCACAAAGCTTTATTATTATTACTAGAGGCCCGGTGCATGAAATTCGTGCATGGAAGAGGGGTCCCTCAGCCCAGCCTGCATCCTTTCCAATCTGGGACCCCTCGCAGGATGTCCAACTGCCTCTCGCAATCTGGGAGTGCTGGCTCCTAACCACCTTTGCCTGCCTGCCTGATCACCCCTAACTGCTCCCCTACTGGCCTGATCGCCCCTAACTGCCTCTGCCTCGCCCCACACCCAGGACCCAGGATTCCCTGCTCTAGCCAGTCACAGGCACCTGGGACCCGGGCTTCCCTACCTCTGGTTGGCCACAGGCACCCAGGACCCGAGCCGGCTTCACCCGGGCTGGCCGCAGCCACAGGGGACCTTGGTTGGGCGGCTTTGCCTGAGCCGCAGGTGCTGATGCCCGGGACCAGGGTATGTGGATTGTCCCTCTCCCGTGTGCAGATGCAGCTGCTGGTGCCCGGGACTGCGGGGACCGTGGGGTGTGCGGATTGTCCCTCTCCCAGGCAGCAGGCGCAGGTGCAGCCACTGGCACCCGGGACCATGGGGCAGGAGACTTGTCCCTCTCCTGGGCTGTAGCCTGGCTGGTCCCCATTCCTCTCTCACGAGCTCATTTGTGCCTGGCTGGTTCCCATCCCTCTCTCCCCAGTGTTGAGTGTCTGAGCCATTATGGTGTGACGGTGTGAGGGAATGATGACCATTTGCATATTAGCTCTTTATTATATAGGATTTGCAATACATCAAAATAGTTGCAATTTATGAACCTACACAATCACCCAAAATCCATAGTTTACATTAGGAGTCACCCTTGGTGTTGTATATTCTATGGGTTTAGAGAAATGTATGATGACATGTACCCACCATTATAGTATCATACAGAATAGTTCCACTGCCTTAAAATTCCTTTATGCTCTGCCTATTTATCCCTCTCTGCCCCTCAATTCCTGGTAACCACTAACTTTTTTCCTATCTTCATAGTGAAAGGAATTTTGGGGGGTGAAATAGGCAGGTTTAGGAAATTTTAAAAAATTAAGGGGTCTATGGGAAAAAAAACTCAGGGCTACAGGGTTGCAAAAGGGTACATTTCCATAAAATAAGGGAACTGGGAGCAGCAGAAGTTACATTTCCATAAGACAAGGGAGCTGGGAGTAGCAAAAGGTGCACATTTACGGAATAAAGGGAAGGAAACCCTTCATTCAAAGAGGGAGGGAAAAAAAGCCCAGAGGGAGTAGGAGAACAATAAGGGAGAAGAAGGAGGGAACCTCATGTACTTCATATGAGACTTGAGCTCAGGAGTTGCTATAGTGACCAAATCAAAGGGAAATAGTGACCAATCAGAGGGGATATTGAGGCACAAAAAAACTGCAGCCTTGCCCTAACCGGTTTAGCTCAGTGGATAGAGCGTCGGCCTGTAGACTCAAGGGTCTCAGGTTCGATTCTGGTCAAGGGCATGTACCTTGATTGCGGGCACATCCCCAGTGGGGAGTGTGAGGGAGGCAGCTGATGAATGTTTCTCTCTCATCGATGTTTCTAACTCTCTATCCCTCTCCCTTCCTCTCTGTAAAAAATTAATTAAAAAAAAACAACACAAAAAACTGCAGCCTTTACAAACCCTGGAAAAAGGAACTCAATGGGACTCTTTCCCCTTCCCCACGTGGGTGTCTGTGCTTGTTTCTCAATAAATTTCCACCTTTTACTATCCCACCTTTCGTCTGTAGTTTCATTCTTTGACTCCACTAGACAAGGACTTGGGAACCATCCTGCCCAGAGGAACACCATGTGTTCCAGTTCAATTTTCCCATTTAATAGGCTAGATTCCCAAGGTGACAGAAAAATAGGGTCACTCTCTTTCTTAATGTTTACACTTCAAAGGGATGGCTCTCAGTTCCTTAAGAAAAACATCTCTTTCAGACATTTGAATATTTGGTTCCACTCTCTTCTGGCTTGTAGAGTGTCTGCTGAGAAATCAGGTGAAATTCTGATGGGTTTTCCTTTGTAGGTCACTTCCTTCTTTTCCCTGGATGCTTTGAGAATTTTATCTTTGTCACTAATTTTTGACAGCTTCATTACCAAGTGCCTTGGAGAGGGCCTCTTTGGATTGAGGTAACTAGGTGTTCTGTTTGCTTCTTGGATTCAAGGATCTAGTTCTTTCCATAGATTTGGGAAGTTCTCATCCACTATTTGTTTTAATAGACTCTCCATTCCATACTCTCTCTCTTCCTCTTTCACTATGCCTATGATTCTGGCATTATTTATTTTTTGTGGAATCAGAGAGGTCTCATAGGGCTATTTCATATTTCTTTATTCTCAGGTCTCTCTCTTCTTCCCTCTGCATCATTTCTTGATTCCTATCTTCAATATCACTGGTTCTTTCCTCTAACTGGTTGGTTCTGTTTTCTATGCTCATCAATTCACTCTTAATTTCTTTAATTGAGAAAAACATTTCTGAGTTGTAAAACTGACAAGGGGCTTACCTAGCTCTTGCAAAGATTTGAATACATATCAAAGAATTAGAGGAAGGATTCACAAACTTTAGGTTTCTCAGGGATATGTGCTAAGAGGGAGGAGGGAAGAATTCTCTTTCCCTTTTGGCAATTGGGGAAATTCAAAATTTAAATTTACCTTTACATTTTCAATAAACATTTACTTAGCCCCTACTATTATAGATACACTAGAGGCCCATTGCATGAAATTCATGCGCTGGTACAGTCCCTAAGCCTGGCCTGCAATCAGGGCCATCTTCCCCAGCTGTCCACAACCAGCCCCACCCCCTGCCGCCACCCATCCCTGGTTCCCCCTTCGCCATCAGGTGATTGGTGCTTGATGGCCAGGGGAAGGGACTGAGAGGTAAGCTGTTTCTGCCTGCTTGCTGGCCCCGGCCTCGCAGTGGGTGGCAATCAGGCGATTGGAGCCTGCTGGCCAGGGAAAGGGACCAAGAGCAGTCAGTGCACCTCATACTGACTGGTCCAGCGGTCGTTCTGGTCGTTCTGCTGTTAGGGTCAATTTGCATATTACCCTTTCATTATATAGGATAGAGGCCTGGTGCATGGGTTGGGGCCAGCTGGTCTGCCCTGAAGGGGGTCCCAAATCGGGGTGGGGGGAGCCTGCTGGGGGATGGGGCCACAAGGGCAGGGGCTGCGGGGTTTACAGGCCTGCTCCGCCCCCAATCAGGGTGGGGGTCCCCGCTGGGGGGGCGGGGCTGGTCGGGGCAAGGGGCTGCGGGCAATTTGCAGGCCAGCTGTGCCCCTGATGGGGTGGGGGTCCCTGCTGTGGGG
The DNA here is from genome assembly GCF_000147115.1 of Myotis lucifugus. Lineage (NCBI taxonomy): Eukaryota > Metazoa > Chordata > Mammalia > Chiroptera > Vespertilionidae > Myotis > Myotis lucifugus. The sequence continues at coordinate 7,474,548 of NW_005871068.1, forward strand.
AGGGCCCGGCCTGGGCGAGGGGCTGTGGGCAGTTTGCAGGCTGGCCATGCCTCTGATCGGGGTGGGTGGGGGTCCCCGCTCAGGGGAGTGATTGGCCTGGGCAAGGGGCCTAGGGCAGTTTGCAGGCTGGCCACACTCCCGATCAGGGTGGGGTCCCTGCTGGGGGGCAGTGCCAGCCTGGATGAGGGGCCTGGGGCAGTTTGCAGGCCAGCCAAACCCCGGGCTTTGTCAGGAAGGATGTCTGGAAAACGTCCGGTCTAATTAGCATATTACCCTTTTATTAGTATAGATGATGGTGAAGTTATTGTAGTGTAGAAATAAGTTGATCGATGAGCTGGGGAGCATGATTTATCATGAGAATGGTAATGAAAATGGGAAGATAATGATGGTAGTTTGGGGTATTTTAAGCACCAGCTACATTATTATCTTTTGCAAGTGGTTGATCTCAACTTTGCCAGGGTAGGAGTTCAAAGACCAAACTTGGTGTTTTGTTTGGAGATTTTGCCTGTAACAGAACTGTTCCCTTTGTTGAGATATATATTGTACTGCTGAACTAAAAAGGCCTTGCATCTATATGGGGTATAACTCTCATTTCACTAACTTAATCTACAAAGTCCTAAAAGGCAGTATGGGAGAAAGCAATGTGATATATCAAGTAGGACCTGGATTAATCACTACTAAGAGGTATGGTTTTTAAGCTCTCTGAACCTGTTTGTTCAAATCTTAATTGACAAATTTGCACCGAGTGATCTGCAAGGCTCCTTTCAATTTTCTTGTTCAGCTTGGTCTACGGCCTAGCTACTCAATTTGTGGCCCAAGGACTAGTGGCATTATCTGGGAGTTGTTACAAATGCAGACTCTCAGATCCACCCCAGCTCCTTTGAGTCAGAATCTGCATTTCAACAGGATCATCAGATGATTGTATGCACCTTAACGTTTGAAAAGCACTGGTTTTCAGTGATGGAAAAGAAAAAAAAAGTATAAAAGTGGTCCAAAATGCTGAAGAATTTCTGAAATATAGAGACCAGAAGACAATGACTGAGAAACAAGAAGAATAAATTGTGATCCCCAAGAACTGAGGAGAGGATTGCTGCAGAGTGAGTTGTCGCTGGAAAAAGAAGTAGAACAGAACCTGGCATACTTCTGGACCTCAAAAACAGACAAGAAAAAATGTGAGGGAGAAAAAGAAAGAAAATGAAAGTCAATCCCCTCAAGGAATAAAATACTCTAAATTTCTTCAGTCCCAGAAAAAAAAAGTCTTCATTACATTGGGAATCAGAAAGATCCTCAGCTAAGCTTCCTACTCCTTTCAGGTAAAATGAATGATTTCTTAGAAAAATGTAAATTACCAAGACTGACTGAAGAAGACAAAGATAGACTGAATGGATAAATAGCTATAAAATGTTAAGAACGTAATAAAAATGCCCACCCTTCTGAAGGTAACAGGTCCAATTAGTTTCATGGGTCAGTTCTACCAATCTCATCAAGAACAGAAAACATCTTTTCCACTTTAAACTTTTAGAACATGAAAAATAATGGGAACCTTACCAATATATTCTACCAAGCTAGCATAATCCTGATATCCAAGTCTTATAAGATCTTATAAGCCAATTTCACTTATGAGAATAAGTGTAGAAGTCCTAAATAAAATGTTAGTAAAAAATACTAGAGTGAAAGAATATTACATCTAAGGATTCATTCCAGGAATGCAAGTATAATTCACATTAAGAACTGTTGTATATTAATATAATTAATCATAGTAACAGAAGATAATATTAATTCTATTGGATGCTAAATTATTTTGACAAAATTAAAAAAATTGCCTAATAAAAATGCAATTCTAATAATGTAAATCTCATAACTTGAGAACAAATACTTACCAGAAACCTATAGTAAACATAGTTAACAGAAAAACTTGAACAGTATTCTCATTATCCCTAAGAACAAGACAAGAATACTCATTATCTCACCAGGTCTTTTCAAAAAAGAAACAAAAATGTAGTGAGGCAGTGAGGAAACACTAAAACTTAAAAAAGAAATAGCTGAATAGATAGATTCCTAGCATTCCCCTGTCAATTCCATCAATATGATTACATTTGCTCTGAAATCTTATCACTTTTCTTCCCCTTTCATTTTTTGAGGGGTGAGAAAGAAGACTTGATTCTCCCTACATATGGTATTGTAACCAGACAACCAAAGGGTCCAGGCTGCCTGTCACTGCTTGAGCCAATTCAACACAGACAGGGTTGAATCATATATGAGTGTTTATTCCAATACTGCTGGCAGGATGGGAGAGCAGCAGGTCATCCACAAAAATCTGCTCTGCACCCCACCATAAGCCAGCTGTTTATATTGGGTAGAAGGACAAACACTATGTGAGGGAGTAGAAATTACACGCATGGGAAAGTAGGCATAGGATAATCACTACAAGTTACAAGTCATGCGGGCTGGGGAGGGGGAGGTTGTAGCAAGAGGGCAGGCATTTCCAGGTGCCCAGGACTAGATTGTGTCAGCCAGAGGTTGTAAATCTTTCCATAATGATAGGCAGTTCTTGGGAAAGGAGAATGGACTGCATACTGATGTTAACTCCCATGTCCCAGGGCATACAATTCCCAGCCAAGTTAGAATGTGCTTTCTTTGACCAGAACAAAACAATCATAGTTAACAGAGCACGATTAATATTTCTTATTTTATTTCTTATAACTAATAGCTAGTCCCCCAATAGTCTATTTCTGTCCTTAATAGTATCACTACAGAATGTCTTCCTAGAGCTTTGCAGTATCTTTTGCAAATGGCATCGTTTATTTTCTCAAATTCTAGGCTCCTGCATTTGTCCTATAAAATAATGTGTGTATTTTGTGTTTTCTTGATAAGATTTCCTTAGAGACCTGACCTGGTTGCTACCTTTTATGGCTTTCTCATCTGCCTTTCCTGTTTCTGTGTAGTGCTGGATTTGGTGACAACTTTGATATTTCCTGATTTTTCTGTATTCTGGTTGAATCTTATTTGGGGGAATTGCTTTTGGAGATTAATGCTTCTCTTGCTATTTCCCCTCGTCTCAGTGAATCTCACCAGTAAACTCACTCTTTTCACACTCTTTTATTTGCTTACATAGCTAATTGAGTATTCCGAATGTATGGAAACTATTCAGACCAATTTCTTTTTAAGCTTCTCTTCCAGCATGACTGGGACTTTCTGTCACAGGTATTTTCTTTCTGTATTAGCTTTCATTTCTGTTTTGTCTGTTCTACTTTGGAGGATGTATCCTGCAAATGCCTCAAATCTGCATTTGCTTTCTTGCTTGTTTTGCAGCAAAAGCTAATAGCAGCACTAAAGTGATAGAGTATTAATGTGAATGTATTTTAATTAAAACTTCATGTGTAAGCTGATAAAAATGCCTAATTTAGATTGGCTTCTAAACACTCTTTTGTTTTCATCATGGACCTAGAGTGGCATGTTGTTTCAAGCTACTGCAAATGTACTCTTTGGAGGCAAATAATTTTCTTAAACCAGGAGTAATTATTTTAAAGCAGGGCTGGGCATTAGCACATTTTAATCCTTTAAAAACTATTTTTAGGCCCAGAGTTTTTTCTCATAGGTATATACCCAACAGGAATGCAAACATGTATTTACACATAAGACCTATACTAGAATATTCATATGGCAACATTTGTAATAATCCAAAACCGGGACCTATCCAAGTTCCGATCTATAGTTGAAAGGATAAATGTAGTATTGTCATAAAATGGAAAATTACACAGCAATTAAAATTAACAATGGAAAGGACATTCGCTAGTATGGATAAATCTCACCACCATAACGCTGAGTAAAAGAAACAAATCACAGATGAACCAGTCCCATACAAGTAACAGTATGCATTTGAGGGTACCATTAAATAAAGTTTTAAAATAGGCAATATTGCCTAGCTGACATGGCTCAGTGGTTGAGCATTGACCTATGAACCAGGAGGTCACAGTTCAATTCCTGGTCAAGGCACAGGTGAGGGCACAAGTCCGGGTTGCGTTGTAGGCTCGATCCCCAATGTGGGGCGTGCAGGAGGCAGCCAATTGATGATTCTCTCTCATCATTGATGTTTCGATCTCTCTCCCCGTCTCCCTTCTTCTCTTAAATCAATAAAAATATATTTAAAAAAATAAAACAGGCAAAACTAATCTATGGTTGGTGGTTACCCATCAGGAATGGTTACCCTAGGAGAGTGGTTAGTGACTGGAAGAGAGCACAAGGGAGTCTTCTGGGAGCTGTTTGTTGATCTGGGTGCTGATTACATTGTTGTGCTCAGTCTTGAGAGTTGATCGCATTGTGTAATTATGATACGGGCATTTTGCTGCATGTATATAGAAGTCAGTAAAAAGAATATCTAAGAAAAAACTTCATTCTACACTATTCTGCTTATCCTGTCATTTTCACCCATTTCCTCCCCAAATTTACTCTGTATTGTGGACAATTAATGTTTCTCTATGTTTCTGTACATCGGAAAACAGCCATTGTCAGCTGCTGTTCTGGACTTTTTCGGGATCTTGTATAGGCAGCAGTTTTGGACAATAGGGATGGTATCTCCCTCTGGGAAAGAGAGAAGGGGAGTTTTCTGTTAAGAATAATAAAGATAATGTGTCCTCGGGGGCAAAAGTTGGGTAGGATTGCTAGCAAGCTGCTTTAAGTTAGGCAGTTTCTGAGCACAGTGTTCCTCCTGTGATGCAAACCCAGTTCAAGCATAGCACCCACCTGATGCTCCTCATTGCCCTCAGGAGAGTTGGGAGGAAGCAAGGGAACTGACATGAAAATGAAGCTCACGCTGCCTACTGTGAGTAATAAAGTCCTTGTGTCTGATTTAGGAGTCTCGTGTCTTCTGCCCACATCCAAGAAAATATGGCAAGCTACCTCATTAGCTTGAAAGTAGGGTAAAATCTCAGACCCTTCATAGTATGTTACCCTCTTCTCATCCAGAAACCCACGTTGGATTACGTTTGTGTCATTTTTAATCCTAACCATGTTATATAGGCCTGATTATCACACAAAAATCAATTTCTTATGATAATAACTGTATTTGGAAAAAATAACAAGTGTTGGTATTTATTGAGCATTATATTTATTTTACCATGCTATGTCTGAGACACCATGGTAAAAGATATACATATAGGCATTGGTATTTTAAATGCTCTCCACAACATATAAACTAGGGTTTTCTCCCTTCAGTTTATAGTTGAGGAAACTTACTGTCAGACAGTAAGTGTATATTTATATTTTTAAAGGATTGGGAACAAAAACGAAACAAAAAAGAATATGCTAGTCAGTGATGGAGTTGTGATTTAAACTCAGTTGCTCTCCCTTCAGAGTCCATATTCTTAAGTCTGTAGTCTCATATATAGGCCTAGTTTGTATAACAGTGGGGACAAGAACCGCATCTTAATTACCTAGTGTGGTAGAACCAGTTAAAATCACTACAAACAGGCAAGTTCAAAGGAAACTATTGTTAAAGCCATCATCACAGCTTCACTGTTAGAGAAACTACCACTCAAACTATGATAGTTGTTCATTATAGTTAGAAAAATATATGAGTTATGGATTTTTCATGCTGAAGATTCTGAGGTCATAATTCCTGGGATGGATTCAGGGCCCTGATTGAGGCCACCTTTAGAAAGGAAAAGAAGGAGCAACAAGAGAGCTGTTGACCTCCTAGATATTTATCCGAGATATTCCTAGTATGTACTAAAACAAACAAGAAAAAGTTCTGTTCCCTGCTGGCATGGCTCAGTGGTTGAGTGTCGGTTGGCCCATGAACCAGGAGGTCACGGTTCAATTCCCAGTTACAGGCTCAATCCTCAATGTGGGGTGTTCAGAAGGCAACTGATCAATATTCTCTCTCATCATTGATGTTTTATCTCTCTCTCCTTCTCTCTAACTCTCTGAAATCAATAAAAACATTTTTAAAGTTTTGTTAGTTTTTATTTCCCTAATAAATTCTGAATTCCGTGTGTATCCATTATCAACAGTTAATAGTGAAACTACTCTCTGGAAATAAACTTTCCCTGCAAGTTATACAATATTTACCAAGTTTACTTATAGAAATATATTAACTTAGTAAGAAGCATCAATTTGTGAAAGACCTTGAAATCACGGGAAAAATATTTAGGTGTAATTTTTGGAAGGAATTGAGAACTTCTAGTTTGTCAAATGGGTTAAAAATATCTATTACAAATGTAATTACCATGTAGCTTTGGGGAAAGAAGGAAGGAACAAGAAACAGATGAATTTCTCGATTGTATAACCAAGTAGAAGGGTGCATTGGTGAAGTTAGCACCAGAACAAGACCCAGGGCAGAGCTGCCATTTCATTGTTACCTCCCTTTCATTTCTCAGCCTTGAAAATTGCTTTTGAAGCCTAAGTCAAATGAGGTGGGGATTTAAAGGTAAGTGTGTGATAACCGCATGCCCCAACTTAAATAATTGCACACAAAAAATTGTGGAGCACAACCTGGTACATATTGACTTTTGTTGTCCACGTCTTGTATGATAGCTTATCTGATAATGTTGGCATTTTGAACTAGAGTAAATAAAAACTTTCTAAACCAAGAAGGCTATATTTTTATTCTTAGTGGTATGTAACTTCAGGTAACTTTAGAGGAAAAGAGAACATACTGAAGTTCAATAATAAAATGTTTAATATAGCACTGAATGTGAAAATGCCTCAGCAGTAGTTTTTTATAAAATGTATGATGAGAATACATGGCCCTTCAATGCAGTGACAATAAATAGATAAATAATTAAATAAATAAATAAAATGGAAAGTTAGTAAGACTCTAGTTCATATAAATATATATATTTTTTCTCCTCTGAATTCTTCAGTCTTTTCACTGAGCAAATTAGATACCTAGATACTAATGTAGAAAAAAATAAACATGTTTCATATTTCTTTGCTTTGCTAATTATTGTGATAAACACTAGATGCTGTGCATAAATGGTAGATTTTGAGCTGGAAGTCTAGCTAATTTTTCACAATGGGGAATCTGGAGCTTTTGAAATCTGTTCACTATTTTTCTCTTAATGTGAAAATATTATTATCTGTGAACATGCACTGTATTTCTGATGTCAATACTAATATGGGATAATGTATATAAAGTGTTTTGAAAACTATAATTTATGACATTAGTATAGTAGTATTGATGTTTATGATGTGATGATAAAAGTATTAACAGGTCCATATACACTTGCAGGTTAAAAATCACATATTTCTAGATGTTAAGTAAGAAAAAGTGCCATTTTTTTCTATTGAAAAAGGAAAACTGAGATTTTTTCCCTGGCCATGGGTTTTTAACATAAGCTATTATCTTTGTAATAGTCTGTCAGTCCCTATTTATTGAGATCCACTGTGTGTAGAATTCATTTCTTGCTGTTTTGGAGAATTGTAAGTAAAAAAAAAAAACAGTAGTGAAGTCTCTGTAGAGGAGGAATTTATTTTCTAATGGGAAAAAGAAAAAACAATTTCATGTACCTAACATGTATATGAAAGCATATGTGTGTGCATACCTCATTGTAAATTTCTCACCCACACACCCTTTTACAATTATTACTAAGGTGATGGTAAACTATGGCTTGAGGGCCAAATTCAGTCATCAGACTGTTTTTTGTATGGCCCTTCAGCTAAGAATGCTTTTTATATTTTTTAAGGATTGGGAACAAAAAAAAAAAAGAAACAAAAAAGAATATGCAACAGACAGTATGTGTCCAACAAAGCTTAAAATATATACTATCTGGCCCTTTACAGAAAAAAAAAAAAGTTGATTTGGAGTAATCCTCACAAATATAAAGCATTGCTAAATTAGAGAGACCAAAATTGTCCTGGTTTAGTGTAAGAGCAAGTACACAATGATCTTTAAGCACACTGGACAAAACTTGAATAAACACACCTCCCATCTGTACTTCACTGGCCTTCCTTTATGAAAGAGAAAAAATTTATACCGAAGTCATAGTTATTACTAAAGAAAGTTTCATGTGTTGATTCCTCCTTGTACGTGTGCAAACCTCTGTCATCACTGATAATACAGACTATTCAAGTCGAGTGAGTAAACTAAGTCTCCGCTTTTTCTTCCCTATCACAGAGTGAGTTTTCAACGTTTTTAGCTTTCTGTTTCTGAAATGTGCCCATAAGGACCTTGATGTTCTTACTCAGAGAAAACAACCGTCTACCCTTGTTTTCATGGCTAATTATGACATTACCACTGATTGAAGTTGCCATGGGATGTGACAGAAAAGACCTGTTTTTCCCAACATTTCTTTCATTTGTGTACTAAAACGCTGCCTCTTGAGTCAAAGCTGCAGCTGAAATTTCAAGTGTGTGACTCAGATGTTTGGTTTATGTTCTTTCCATTGCCTTTGCCAGGAAGTGTCATTTCATTTCTGCTCCAAAAGCATTCTTCATGGAAGTTTCTGCTGGCATTTTTAAATTTTTAAGTATAATTTTATTTATTTCAGAGAGGAAGAGAGAGGGAGAGACAGATAGAAACATCAATGATGAGAGAGAATCATTGATCGGCTGCCGCCTGCCCGCCCCCCATTGGGGATCGAGCCCGCAACCCAGGCATGTGCCCTTGAACGGAATTGAAACTGGGACCCTTCAGTCCGCAGGCCAACACTCTATCCACTGAGCCAAACCAGCTGGGGCTACTGGTCTTTTTTTTAAATTCCCTGTACTCACAAGCACTCCATCCTCCAGCAGCTCTCAGATCAGTATAAATTTGTCCTCTGATTTAGTGTGTGTGTGTGTGTGTTTATGCATTCACATAAAGAATGTTACATTCCCTGTCACTAAGCACAAATTTAGAAGATGCCAACTTATCTACTGGAATAGTTATCTAGGAAGTCCATTTTGAGTGTACACTCATGCATAACTCATGAACACTAATTAGAATTAATGCTTTTTGATTTTTATTCAAGTCTAGTTGACCAAGAAATCAAATGTACACATAAATTTCATATTATTCATTTCCATAAACTTTCCGTGCCTCACATTCCTCATATGTTAAATGGTGAATAATAACCCTAACCAGTTTGCTCAGTGGATAGAGCGTTGGCCTGTGGACTGAAAGGTCCCAGGTTTGATTCCGGTCAAGGTCACGTACCTTGGTTGCGGGCACATCCCCAATAGGAGGTGTGCAGGAAGCAGCTGATCAATGTTTCTCTCTCATCGATGTTTCTAACTCTCTATCCCTCTCTCTTCCTCTCTGTAAAAAATCAATAAAATATATTTTTTAAAAATGGTGACTAATAGAACCTAGCTCATAGTTAAGTTGGAAGAATTAAATGAAATAATTTTTGTAAAGATTTAGCTCAGTGCTTGGTACAGAGTAAGCACTTGATAAATGTGAATAGCATTATTATCATCATTATCTCTCGTCACTCTGACAGAGCATTCCTTAGAACATTTGTCAGTTACTCCACAGATATTTGGTGCCTACCATTTCCCAGGTGCTGTTTTAAACACTGGATTATCAAAGACACTCTTGGAATCTTCATTGACAATATAACAGGTTTGCACTGAATGCAGATCTGATCAGGTGTCTGATAGAACCTTCAATCACTTTTTTGGAGGACATGCCCAGGTCAGTGAGCTGATTTACGTCTGAGTGGCTGCTCTTATCTCCAAGAGCAAACCCATGGGCTGGGTGCAGTGGCTTACAGTGACATGTTGTAAACTCTGCCCAGTCAGGCTGCTTATTCCACTGACTTATCGGCACACCATCTTCATTCTATTTGTGGCTCTCTATATGAGCCATGCTCTATCCGTGAACATAGGATCATCACACCAGCCTGCCACAGGTTCTGGGGGGATAGGTAATCCAGACATGGGGGGCAAGGTCACCTCACTCACTGACACCAAAAATGGCCTTAGAAGTTCCTCCATGTTCCAGAGAACCACTGCTTCTGACTTACGAGTTGGTAGATTATGCTGACACGCTGAGCTCAAAAGGTTCGCCATCACTGGCATAGCCCCTTCCAGGGAACAGACTGTACATGTTGCTGGTTGCTGCAGAATCAATCCTGAGGTAAACCCTGTGGCTTCTTCTGATGGCTGTGGTCCTATGAGTGCCTCAGCCTTTCAAACAAGACATAGGCGGGAATACAGAGGACACTGAGAAGACACTAGACATCTGTCTTCCCATAGCTGTGATGACTCCTTAGTAGAACCTCCACAACTGCTTCCTGTGACCTTCGTCACAGCTGTAACAGCCAACTTAAATCCCTGTCTAGTGGACATGCTGGCAGCCCTGATCCTGCCACATAGAGAAACCGGAGAAAGGGGACAGAGACAGAGGGGCTCCAGGGAGGAGTGATCCCCTGCTTCTGACCCCAGGCTTCAGGAGATGGCCTGACTCCTGCAGTTGTTCCATTAAGAGGCGCCCCCATATTTGTACTCCGAATACTTATTTTGACCTCAGCTACTTCCACTTGTGTATCTGTGACTTGTCACTTAAAGAGTTCTGTCTAAACTCATCTCCGTTTTCTCTCTCTCTCTTTCTCTCATTACCACAATGACTGAATGACTGAATATTTTATAAAGCAGGTTATAAAATGTAAAATGACAATATTCTCTTTAAGTAAATAGAGAAAAGAAAAAACTAGCCCGGCATTGGGCATTTGGCCACCTGCTCCGTTGAGCAGTGACTCTACTGTCCACAGCCATGGGGGGACCTGCAGCCCAAACTCTGGCCCCTCTGAGACACCAGGTGGGATTTGGCTGACAAACCTTTGAGTTTCCTTCTGGCCACAGTGATGGGGAGGAGTTGCTCACGGTAGCCCTGAGTGCTGGGCAAAGAGGTTCTGAGCCTGAGTCTCCTAGAGAGATACTGGGAGAGTGAGACATCCTTTTAAGAAGCGAAAGGTGGCAAATTCCTCAGCAGGGAGGACCAGCTGCCATAGAAAAAGGATGACCACACTGTGAAGGTGACTGAGTAGAGTGGAGACTTTCAACCTTGGGAGGCGAGGCAAGGAACCTGGGACCCTGAGTCAGCACTAGGGGAGGGTCACCCCTTCAGGGGCACTGGGGTTGAACAGGGACAAACTGGCTCCACAGAAAATCCCTGACATTTTGAGACATTGCCAGTTGCCACTGAATTCTCCTAAATTCATAGAAAACCAGGCCTCTTGGTCACCACCCTTGATGAGATGGTTCATTACCTGCCCCGGCCTGTTTGCACTGACCACAGACAAGGAGAGAGGGACCCAATAGGCCGGAAAATGGTCCCTGTGCTTGTTCAACAGGACCAGGCCTCCATGCTGTAGAAGGAAACTTTAAATGGGAGAATGAGCCCCACCCAGGAATGGGGGTGCCTATGTCCTCCCCACAATGCCCCGCATGCTGGTGAGCAAAGGTGCTTGGCCTGGGACTGATGGGACCCCAGGTTGTTTGTTGTCAGGCCGGGTGGAGCCTAGTGTGACCAGCGCTCATTGCTGGCCTCGTCTGGCTGCATCAGCCCTTCCCAAGTGCACTGTGCAAGGAACCGCATTTCCTGCGTGTGCAGGGAACAGAGGGAAACGCGGGAGCGCTCTGTCACTGCCCCACTGCCCCCTCCTCCAGCCCCACCAACGTTCTGCCTTGTTGCCGGGCAGTTGTTCCTTTTAGAAACAGAACATTCCACGGGACGCTGTGTGGCCAGTGCTGGCAGCCAGAGTCAGCTGCCCGCTGCGGCGCCCCCAGCCATGGGGAGCCTGGCGGGCGGCATGAAGATGGCTCTCCAGCTGGTCGTGGGGCGAGTGTACCGGCTGTGGTTGTGTTTGTCAAACACGGGAGTCAAGCGCCACAGAGCTTAGCCTGGGACATCCCGGCCTGTGCTGCTCTGCTTGCCCTTATGTTATGGAGGAGATACGTTTTCCGGAGGAAACAAGGCGCAGCCAGAAGACTCGCTGCCCAGCCTGAAGAACATGCTGAATCCAGCGGAACCTCCGGCTGACCCAGGCCTCTGAGGCCTGCGTGCCACCTCCAGAGGGAGCCCGTCCTCCAAAGTCCCAAACGCTGTGTGTGTGTCCGGCCGACCCTCATCAAAATACCCACGGGCTCGACTCTCTGCTTGAGGACTCTCGCAAAAAGGAACAAAAAAGTGAGCTCCCTGAACGTTCATTTCCTGGAGCGATGAAGGCCCGCCTTGAAGTACAGACGCGTTTATTCGAAGAATCAGCAAACACTCCGCAAGTCCAAGTTGCTGAGACCAAGAACACCTTGGAAGTCTCAGAAGAATACAACCCTAATTGAGAAAGAGATGCTGGATGATTTGGTCAAAATCGCTCATCCTCGGGAAAACATACAACTGTTTTCCCAAGAGGCTGAGAAATGGAGTGAAGGAGCCTGGGAAATGAGAGGAGAAGAGGAGCAAACATGCGTGAAAATCCAAATGAATGAATGAATGTGATGTTGTATCATTGAGAGAGCCAATGAAATGCTCTGCTAAGTACAACACGTGGTCTCATGGTCCTCATTGGACGACTTTCTCCCTTGAGTGTGGGGTGGGGGTGTCGTGCTTTGCTGTTTCTTCATGTCTAGTGTCCTGGACATTACGAATAATAGGATACACATCCTGGGATTCTGTTATGTCTCTTCAAATTTGTTATGTTCCTTTTATTTCAGTAGGCAGTTAACTTCGCTGGATCACAGTCCAAACTGTCTCCCCCAGAGGGAAATCTTTTTCAGTCATTTTCCCTCAGCTGGGTTGCTTGGGCTTTGTCTTGTACGTGCATACTTTGAGGTTCAGACAGAGACTTGGGCAGAGTGTATATGCAGAATTTGGAGTTCCCCTTATTGAATCTCTCCTGTTCCGGTATTTCTCCCCTACTTCCAGCTGCTGTGCACCTAACCTCTGTTCTCTCTCTCTTTAAGCCAGTGCAACTGCGTGCTTCCTGTCCCAGGTTTAGCCACCTTCCCTGGGACTGACTACAACCTGCCCGGAGCCAAAGCCTTATAAAGAGAAACCTCCCCCTCCCATTTTCTACTGGCGAGCGTACACTCTCCTTTCATAGTTGCCTGATTTTAGTTACTCTCCACCGATTTCAGGTAGTTTTTTATGTTTTGTCTAGAGTCTCCAGTTGCTTTATTTTTATGGGAAGGTTGGTCTCATATGAGCTACTCTTCCATTACCAGAATGAGAACATCCCAGTGCCCACAAGTACATCTAATGCAGGGACAGGGGTCCACGATGTGTGAATGTATATAGTGGTCACGCACTATAGACACTTGTGAATTACACTCCCACCATCCCACCAATAAAAGATCTGCCTAAGTCCCAAATGTGTAAGAAAAACATCGGTGCTCTCCTATACCTCCAAGTATAACCATGTGGAGAATGAAGTGCAATTAAAAAAAAAGGAAGAAGTCCTTTGAAATCACTATAATACATTATTGTTTTAGAGATTATTGTTTTGACCTATCAACAGAGTGATGGACAAAGAAAAAGCGGCATTCTCATGGAATGCTTTTAAAAATTCACTTCATTTCCCCATAATTAGTCCATAAACCCAAGGCCACCAATGGAAGTTTGCACAAGCTTTGTCTTCTTCCCACCTATACTTCTGTCCATGGTAACATGTTTGCCTTGTTCATACTTTCCCTTTAGTCCGTTGTAACTGAATTTCCTGTATGGAAACATTTTAGAAGAAAGAGGGTGGGGAAAGTGAG
>NW_005871068.1:7488487-7489970 GCF_000147115.1 Myotis lucifugus
TATGTGTTTTTGTCTGCCAAGAGCATCACCTCCTGCGAAAAAGGCTTCCCCCTCCCAGCAGTTCTCAACCTGTGGGTCGTGACCATCAGAAAACACATATAGCGTATCAGATATTTACGATTCATAACAGTAGCAAAATTACAGTTATGAAGTAGCAACGAAAATAATTTTATGGTTGGGGGTCACCACAACATGAGGAACTGTATTAAAGGGTCACGGCATTTGGAAGGTTGAGAACCACTAGTAATCCTATCCTATATAATCTATCTATACTAATAAAAGGGTAATATGCTAATTAGACCAGATCGACCAGCCATCTTTCAGATGTCCGACTTCCTTCTGGACAAAGCCATAGTGGTGGGGGCCAAGGCAGAAGAGGGCAGTTGGGGGCAAGATCAGGCCAGCAGGGTAGGACAGTTGGGGAAAAGATCAGGCTTGCAGGGGAGGGCAGTTAGGGGCAATCAGACAGGCAGAGGCAGTTAGGGGCGATCAGGCCAGTAGGGAGAGCAGTTAGGGGCGAGATCAGTCCAGCAGGGGAGGGCACCTGCTGCGCTTGGTTGAGCCTCTGGTTGTTGTGGATGATTAGGCAGGCAGGCAGAGGCAGTTAGGGATGATCAGGCAGGCAGGCAGAGAGGTTAGGGGTGATCAGGCAGGCGGGGGGGCAAGGTAGGGGCAATCAGGATGGCAGGGGGGCAAGGTAGGGGCAATCAGGTGGGCAGGCAGAGGGGTTAGGGGCAATCAGGCAGGCAGGCAGGCAAGTGGTTAGGAGCCAGTCATCCCGGATTGTGAGAGGGATGTCTGACTGCCGATTTAGGCCCGATCCCTGTGGGCCAAGCTGAGGAACTCCCCCTCCATGCACAAATTTCGTGCACCAGGCCTCTAGTCCTATATAATAAAAGGGTAATATGCAAATAGACCAAACGGCAGAACAATCGAACAACCAATCAAAGCATAATATGCTAATGATATGCTAAGGTGCTATGAAGTGCACTGACCACCAGGGGGCAGACAGTCAACTGGTCGACCAGTTGCTATGACATGCACTGACCACCAGGGGGCAGATGCTCTGACCTGTAGGTTAGTGTGCTGCTGGGGTCTGGCCAATCGGACTGAGTGAGATGGGCTGGACACGCCCTGGAACCCTCCCGTGGTCCCTCCCCATTCCAATCATGCACCGATGGGGTCCTTCAGCCTAGCCTGTACCCTCTCACAATCTGGGACCCCTCGGGTGATGTCAGAGAGCCGGTTTCGGCTTGATCCCACAGGCCACTCCCTTTGGGAGGGCGCCAGACACAGGGCTCATGGCTGGCAAGTGCTGCTGCAGCAGTACGAACTTCTCCTGATCCGACTGATTGGGCACGAGCCCGCAGCAGGAACAGTGAGGTCTGGATGAGCAGGAGTGGCAGGTAAAAGCTGCAGGTGGCGTTGGACTGCAGGTTTCACCCAATCCCTGCAGGCCACCCAGAGGGACCCCACCTGTGCA
>NW_005871068.1:7490619-7550244 GCF_000147115.1 Myotis lucifugus
TGCCAATATAATCATTTCTACCTTACCGACACTAGCTCCGAGATCAGGGTAAGACTCTTCCCGACGCAAACATTTTAAAGAAGAGGGTCGGAACCGACAGCGAACAGGAGTCGAGGTTGCGGGTGGCAGGACGGAGGCAGCGAGAGGCAGGGAGGCAGAAACGCAGGCAGTGAGGGACGGACCGAGCGAGGGAGGCAGGAAGAAGAAGAAGAAGAAGAAGAAGAAGAAGAAGAAGAAGAAGAAGAAGAAGAAGGGGAGGAGGAGGGGAGGAGGAGGAGGGGGAGGAGGAGGAGGGAGGGAGGAGGAGAGCTGATTATTGGCTGTGGTTGTATGTGTATATGATGTTGGGACAGAGATTAGAGACTTGGGAAAACCTTTGTTGGGTGAGTCAACAGTGGGGGAAGAACCTGTGCATACCTCGCTGGATGCTCATGCTGCCTGAATAATGGAATAGGATCACACAGTTCTCTTTGTCTCCAAATCATAACTTACATGTACCTAAGTATGTTCACAGAGTTAAGCCAGTAATGTTTCCTCATAAATATTAAGGGAATTCAGATTTTCATTTGCTTTCTGTAATTTTGACTTCAGTCTTTTCTTCCATATGATGATCTGCATGTGTAGCAGGAGGTAGTTCTTAATTATGGAGCAGCACTAACCACCTTCCAACCCTCTCTCAACCTGAGGGAAACTGACAGACCAATCTAGCACTGACATCTGGAAGGAAGGGGAGTTTCACACCAGGGTGGGTTGGATCTGCTGTCTGATGAATACTTCCATGTAAGTCAAAGTAGATTCTGAAAGAACTGCTCTTTTCTGTGCAAAATGTTTGTTTTGTTGTTTTGTGATAGACAAAACCCTTTGCTTATCCCAAATAAAGCAAGCTGCTTCTTCTAATTCACTAATGATTATCTGTGGTTTCATCTCCTTTTGAGTCCAAAGAATAGACTGTTGGTCAAAGGGAGTTGTTCCAAGCAGAGAGCTTTGTACATAATCCTTGTCAATAAATGTTAGTAATTGTGGTGACAGAGAGTTGTCTACACATTTCAGAGGCAAAGAGGCAAAAATTAGTTACCAATACAGTGGTACATCAGTGGCCTCATTTGGTAATTAAAGGTATTGAAAATCATGACAAAATGCTTTTTCAAAAGGTGTGGTTCCCTCCCCCTACTGGGTTTCAAGTCAGCAATTTTAATTTCCTCATACTTGAACTTTTTCTGCATATATGAGAAACGACCGTGGTATTAATCCATTTAGATATGAAAATGAAAAACTTGAACATTATTAGGTTAAAAAGATAATTTATAAACTATCCTAAGTAGGTGGTAACTTCTATAAATCCAAGGAATTAAAATCACATTTTCTGCAAAAAGATGTAAAAGTTCTTATTTTCATTTTCATGGAATCACAGAAATCAGGAAAGCATAAAATTGTTTATAGAACGTCAATGTCAGTGAAGGACAATATGTTACAAAGAGTCAGAGCTAGTGATGTTTTGCAAATTCACCTTTTAGAGACACTTGGCAGAAACTGGAAAATCAAGCCCACTTTCCTTTTTCTACTTCATTAAAGTGGTGAAAGCATATTTTTGTCTTGGGAAACAATTTAAAAGTATAAAGTGATGTGTACAATGGAAATAAAAGCAGTGCATAAAAAGCGAACTTTTTCTCAGTATAACATTTAAAAACCACATTATGGATATAGAATTACTAGCTACTAATAAAATGGTTTACATTTTGGAATGAACTCTCTACTTATTTGTGTTAATACATCTTCCTCATTATGAGAAGTTGATTCCCCATAAACCATAAATAAAATATACCCTACAAAAATAGAATATTTCTAACAAGTATATGTCGAACTGAAAAAGTCTAAAGGTAGAAATAGGACCAAATATAATTTTTTTAAAAAAAAAACATAATTTTATACTGGCTTTAAATATTTCAAATGTATTACTTTGCATGGTATTTCATAATTATTCTATGCAATAAAAGGGGCAGATATATTTTTTCAGATAAATAACTGAACTTTAGAAAAGCGATTCCCTCAAGTGATTCGCACAGGAAGAAGTAGGATTAACATTTGGAATTCAAGATCCAATTTTTGGCGCTCTTCTATGGAAGCACTTTATCTATTGCTTAGATTCACTTATGTGCATGCCTGCCTCTTGCAGAGAACTCCTTGCACCAGGAATCTCCAGCATGAGTTCCTGGTGCTTAGCACACCTCCTTGCTCACAGGAAGTGTTCACTGTATGCTCACTGAATTAGAATGGGATGGAGTAAATTGATGAGCTGAGGCTTATAAGAGAAAAGAACACTGGTTTTTCATACTAGAAAACTATACACCCATCATAATACATATTAATTCAAATTTGCATTGGTGGGAAAATTCCATTATAAATATTCACATGGCCCTTGGTTGCACCAATGCACCCTAATACACCCAACATTTGCTCACCAAGCCTTCACTGTAGCTGCATGTTGCAGATTATTGGCAATGGATACTTTCTGAGCCCGCCATCTTTCATTATCCCCCCTTTGGTGAACTGCCTGTCCAAGTTGTAACCCCATCGGAAAATCTCTCCTCTGCTTATATACTAGTACTGTAACTCATCTTTTGTTAGTGGAAAAAACAATCTATTATCTTTCATGCACATAGGGTAATGTATTGCATCATTTCTCTTCCTTGTAAAATGACCCCACCAAAGCCACTGTAACTTCAGTCACTCATATCATCTTAGGACGACACAAAATGAGATGGTACAGAATTCAAGTGCTACAGGAAATAAAAGCAAGAATTGCTGCAGACCAGGGACATCAGGGAAGGGAAAGGTTTTGTAGGACATCTTTTCCTGCTCATGACTCTCTTTCCAGCTCTAAACTTGGCATGTGCCACACTACTGGGGATGATTGCTCTAATAATTCATCACAAAAGACTTCTTTTCACTTGACCTCCTTTTTCCCCATTTTTAATTCTTTTGTTTAAAATAAATGTATTGGGGTGACATTGGTTAATAAAATTATATAGGTTTCAAGTATACATTTCTAGGATACATTCTCTCTATATTGAATTGTGAGCCCACCACCCAAAGCCAAATCTTTTGTCACCATGTATTTGACCCCCTTTACTCTTTACTACGCCCCCACCTTGACAACCTCCTATTGATTGACCCAATTTCATTTGACTCTCTTTGGCTCCCTATTCCATGGCATTGCTATTGTGTCCACCACAAGTTACCCATTCAGTTGAACTTGTTGATTGATAGGACAAAATGACTGTGCTATGGCATGTTTGCTACTAACAAAGTGCCTGGCATAGAGTAAGTACACAATAAATGTTTAGATGAAAATCCATCACACTGTTAACTGAATGGCCTCACTGGTCACTTTTCATTGCTTTATTATCAATTTAATCATTCAGCCAATAGATAGCCTTATGTAATGAGGAAACAGTTAATGTAGTTACTATAAGTAGATACGATTTGGAAGCGAATTATGGTAATTGGGATATATATTACCTCAAATATATATACACGCACACGCACACACAAACATATTGTCATATACAGAGTTTGAAGTCTGTTACAAGAGCTATATTTTGGTATAACAATTCTTCATTTTTAGTTTAAATAAGGTTATATAAAGTATTTGTCCTAAGGATTAAACACTACCCAACCATTTTTCTGTGTCTCTTTTATTGATTAATTGTCGTATTGATTCATTGCTTGCTACATTTAAAACAAAAGGCAAAAAGTGGACCAGGCTTTAGAAAATGCCATGTAGGGAACAATCTACTACAACCAGGAAATGCTTAATGCCTGTTTTATTTCTTCTATTATTAAAGCCTAAAATATGTTGAGTGGTTAATTTCATAAAAACCTTATCTGTACATCATGGCATAGTCACACAATGGAAAAACTATAAAACAAGGAAAATGAACTATCTACAACTACTCTCAACATCATGAATCTCAAACTTGATGTTGCGTGAAAGAAGACAGACAGAGGGTACATATTCTATGATACTTTTAATGGAAAATACTAAAATTGGCAAAACTAATATGTGCCATTAAAACTAAGGGTATTTGTTTCCTTAAAGGGGAAAGATTTGTAATAGAGAGAAAGCAGGAGGGTGGCCTCCATAATGCTGATCAGATTCTGTTTCTTTTTTTTTTTAAATCCTCACCCCAGGATATTTTTTTTCATTGATTTTTAGAGAGAGTGGAAGGGAAGGGGAGAGACACAATGAGAGAAGCATTGATGTGAGAGAGACACATCGATTGATTGCCTCCCACATGCACCCTGACCCGGGGCTGGGGTTTGAGCCTGCAACCAAGGTACATGCCCTTGACCTAAGTCACTCTAACCACTGGCTAGGGCAGGCTCTGTTTCTTGATCTGGCTGCTATTCTCAGTGTGGTCAGTTTGTGAAAAATCATAGAAATGTATAGTTAAGATACATTCACTTACCTCTTATTTTCATAAAACATTTAAAAATTAGGCTAATATTTGCCTCTTAGGGTTAACATGAGGGCTGTGTCAAATGCATTTATGAAAGTGCTAACCAGACACTGAATTCAATAAACAATTAATAAACATAACTTCCTACCATGTTTAATACCTACACCCTCAAATATCTTACAAATAAGATCTTTGCATAATCTGTATCATATCTATTTTAATGCATACTATACGGAGGCAATGTACTAATATATTTCCGAACATATGTGCTCTGTATTAATCTATCCTGCAGACATCTATCACAAACAACAAATGGTACCCAAGTAGAACTGCTTTGCCAGGTTGCTATCCATGAGTTGTTCCTTGCTGAAAATGTGTGTACACATAGCAACTGTATAATAGTACCCATCATACACTAATAATGACTGAACAGCAGTAAAATGGAGCTCATAAGAGAACAAAAGCAAACTACAATCAGAGCAGAAAAATATCTTTTATTTTTTCAATTGGTAGGAAAAATATTGCTGAAATTGTGATTTGGCAGTCCATCTCAAAGAAAATAATGTGAAATGACTTCCTGCATAATCAATTAACTGATCAGGGCCCAATGGATATAAACATTGTGTTGAGGAGTTCTTTCTAGCTACTGGACCGAAAAGAGTGTGTTGAGAATTAATATAATCCCTAGCTTCTCTGTGCATTTCCTATAAATTGCCTTAAATTAAAGACTGGTTAATTTTTAAAGAGCAGAATCATACATGACTACTTTTATTTGCCAAGTTTTTGTTTACTTGGCATCAGTTGTTTATTCTAGTTTGCTTTCTAATGTAGCCACACCTTCCTTATCTCATTACATTTCATTTATTGCCTGGTCTAACTATCACATTGAAGTTAAAGGATGGTCATGGATGGATTGAATTTTACAATGAAAGCATTATACAATGGAACTAAGCATTCCTAGTAATTGTTATGATGAATATGTATTGTATGCTTGAACTTCCATGTCTTCATAAGATATTCCTATGGAAAAATACTTTACGGTTCCTGGAATTGCTTCGCATTTACTTTTTTATCAATGCAAATAACTATATTAAGGTTTGAAGGTCAATGTTGAGCCTGCTTTCTAAAATCTTAAATAACCAACTTTCCCCTAGGGAAAGCAAAAACAGAGAATCTTAGAAGCCTGTTGTAATTGATTTTTCTTAGAACTGCAAAAATGTTTGTGAAGCAGCAAGAGAAACAAAGGGAAAAAATCTAAAGCAATTTGATATGACATTCCAGTAGATGGACTTGTTTATCTGGAGACAAAATGCCAACTGCAAAAGCCATCTTAACTAACTTTAGGACAGCACTTCCCCCACAGCAATAATACAATCCCCCACATGCATAAAATGAAAAACAATCCTACTGAGTTCAACACAGAAATGGGAAAGAAATGCTGATTCTGATGAAATATATGGGACCCTAATGTATTGCTACTAGTTTTCATGACCCTCACACACTAGCCTTTCTCACTTAGAAGCAAGCAACAGAAGATACTTATTAAAAGATATCACTCAGGGAATGACCACTTGGGAGTCTGTGGCGGCAGCATCAACAAGGGGCTGTGATAATCTTGGGCAATGTCAACTCTTACACATACAGCTGACCCTGAACAACACGGGTTTGAAATGTGCAGGTCCGCTTCTATACAGATTTTTTTTTTCGATAAATACACTTGGTCCTTCCTATCTGCAGATTTTGCATCTACGGATTTAACCAACCATGAATCAAAAATACTGTTTCAATTCGTGGTTGGTTGAATCTGCCAGTGTGAAGGACTGGCTGCAGTTAAGTTTTGGAGGAGTCAAAAGCTATTCACAGATTTTGCCTGAGCGGGGAGCGTTATGGACCCCTAATCCCTGCATCATTCAAGGGTCAGCTATTGTAAAAACGTTTCCTGCGCCAGGAGGAATAATAGGACAACCAGCTCACTGCAGGTAAAAAGTGTAGATGCTGATTAAGTGCCTTACTTGCAGAGCCTCATTTAACCATTAGATTCTGCAGGGGAAGAAAATGTGTGCAAATAATCAGAGGATCAAGATCTTGAATTATTTTTGTCCCCTCCTCCTTGGTGCTACTGGTATAATTCCAGCTTTTACTAGTAAGTGAATCCTACAATTCAAATTTAATTCTTAAATTAAGAGGCACTGTTTAAAGTGTTTTATTTTAGATCCATCTAGAGAAGAGTCCTCTAACAGCTTATCTAACAAGGGGCTGATTATTATACTAGTTTATATGACACAAACACCCTTTGAGCAACAGACACTACTCCTCGCGTTGCTATGTACATTATCCTCAGGACTTATCTTCATTTAGATTTTTACCTAATGGCCTGAGGAGGGTTGCAGTGTCTGGACTTCCTGGAAGACTCCACACTCTGGCTAGCTAAGTACAGAATCCTCATATTTATTCTTCCTCGTTGTCTCATGTTCATGTGTCATTTTAAGAGACATTCACACAATGATGAGGCTGTAAACCTCCTATCCAGATGGTAGATCCCTCTTTGAAGAAATATTTGCAAGGTCCCTGCCCAACTGACAACCATTTATTCCTTCCTAATATGCTTGCTTGCTGCCATAGAGCAATGGGAGATATCTAATTTGGGCAGTATAAACTTGGCAATTCATGTATAATTGTCAGCTTATTGAGCCAGGGGTATTTTCATTTTTATGACTAAAATCACGTTTATAATCTTGCTGATGAGTTTTTCTGGTACCAAAATGTAAGCTCAAACAGCTTCCATATCCATCGGTCATTATTCTCAGCTGGAAATTATGTTTTTTTCATATGCAACATGAACAAGAACCAACTGAACCAATGGATAAGCAACTCCCACACTGTGATTTTCCTTTATATTGAAAAAATATATTTATATTTAGAAAAGTACACAAATCATAAGTGAATTTCCACAAAGTGAGCATGTATATGGAAGCACCAGTCCTCTCAAGATACAGACTATTGCCCTGGCCAGTTTGGCTCAGTGGAGAGAGTGTCAGGCTGCGGACTGAAGGATCCCAGGTTCAATTCCAGTCGGAGGCACATACCTGGGTTGCTGGCTCGGTCCAATGTGCAGGAGGTGGCCAATCAATGATTCCCTCTCATCATTGATGTTTCTATCTCTCTCTTCCTCTCTGAAATCAATAAAAATATTTTTTAAAAGATACAGAATATTACCTAGAAGCTTCACTTGTGCCTATTTAATCATAATCTCCCTTCCTGGTATAACCACTATTCTTACTTGTAACACCAAAAATTAGTTTCTCTGAATTTGAACTTTGTAGATAATTTTTTTTCCAATAGGTACTCTTTTGTGTCAGGCTTCATTTACTCATCATTTTGTTAATGATATTTATCCTGGCACTTGTGAATAGTTGTAATTTATTCATTCTCACTGCCCTATAACACTATATTGTATGAATATACAATGATATATTTATTTTACTGTTGAGGAGCAATTGGATAAAATCAAGTTTGGGGTTATTACAAATAGTGCTGCTATGTACATTCTTGTCCATGTCTATCGGCATCCATGTTTTTTGGTGCACATGTCTTTTGGTCTGTCTCCTTCTTGCTGTAATTAGGGGGGAAATGAAGTAAAGTGGAAGTATCCATCTAAAAATGATAAACCCATGATTCCACTGTTATTTGGGACTTGCTATGTGACTAATTATATTTTGAACACAAACAGCTCCCTCTACCACATTGACTAACTTAGCAAAATGGCCCCAATATACTCCTGTTCTCATTTGAAAATCAAACAGATTTCAGTTAGGGTTGAGAATAAAATTTAGGATAAAATACTCAAGCTTAAGGCCATATAGAATGGCATGGCTGAAACACTCATTAAAATTACTCATAGGCAAAAGAGATGGGCATTAATTAAAATGCCTAGTCACTATAGAGTGGGTTAAGAGGGTAGCTTGACTTAGGACCAAATGGCTTCATTTTATGGCTTTGCATAAAACTTTTAAAATATTTTCAGTTAAGAAAATGAAAGGAAGATGAAAAGAACCTCATAGAGAAATGGGTAAAATACCACAGACCTAAAGAGATCTATTATAATCCTTATGGCAGCATTTTCTATCACGTTTATGAATTTGGGCAATTTTTATCACACATGTTGTTAAGGGACAATTGAGCAGGTGCTATTTTATGAGCTACTAATTCTTTAATGATTCCCAAGTGCAGGAGAAACACACAAGGGTCAATTATTATGAGTACAGTAGAAATTCTGTGATTGGGAAAAATGCAAAGTAACATTAATATCTCTCCCCACTGCTCCCTTGAGCAGAGTTCAGCTGTCAATTTTAGTCCTGAGGAACTTGGAGACCATCAACATGACCAGAAAGGTTTTGGATTTGTTACATCAAGGGCAGAGTGAGCTGAATATTTTAAATATAACTTTATAAATGCAGTTCCCAATTTTAATATCATAGGCATATTTAAAGATGAAAAGATTAAATATGATTCCTATAATTAAAACATACACGCACGTATATGTTAATATATTATTTTGAGATTTTAACCTTCAAATTTAAAATCACTCCTACTTTAGAGTAAGTCTTGATTCCTCAGTAGGTTTTCAGTATTTATGTGATTAAGCATGGGGGATTTTATTCAGGTGATAAGGAATGTGTGTTCTTATTGCTCATGAAAATCAGAACAACCAAAAATCCTTCTAAAATTGAAAAATAGCCCTGGCTGGGTGCTCAGTTGGTTGGAGCATCATCTTGTACAACAAAGGTTGCAGGTTTGATTCTCAGTCAGGGCACATACTTAGGTTGCATGTTTGATCCCCAGTCAGGGTGCGTACTGGAGGCAACCAATCAATGTTTCTCACATGGGTGATTCTCTCTCTCCCTTCCTCTCTCTAAACATATCCTTGGGTGAGAATTAAAAATAAAAAATAAATAAAAATTGAGCCTTAGCTGGTCTAGCTCAGTGGCTAGAGAGTCGGCCCACAGACTGAAGGGTTCCAGGTTCGATTCAGCTCAAGGGCACCTACCTCGGTTGCAGGCTCAATCCTTGGCCCTGGTCAAGGGCGTGTGCAGGAGGCAACCAATCGATGTGTCTCTCTCACATTGATGTTTCTCTCTCTTTGTTTTTCCCTGTTCCTTTCACTCTCTCTAAAAATCAATGAAAAAAATATCCTCTGGTGAGGATAAATAAATAAATAAATAAATAAATAAATAAAATTGAAACAATAAATGTGAAATAGCACCATGGCTACACAGTTGGCACTCGATAAAGTTAGATTCCTTCTAGCATATATTTGTATGATATTGACATATAGCCATCATGTGCCACATATGGATGGAGCCATAGAAATGGAAATAAAAGGAAGGAAATGAGGAAGAGGACTAATATTTATTGATGGCTTCTTATGTGTGAGGTAACAAACTCAGTACTTTATATGTGCTAGCTGATTTCATCCTTTCAATAATGCTGCAAGGTATTATTTATTAAGCTTTCTACAGAGTAGAAAATTGATATTCAATGAGGTTAAATAGTGTGACCAATGTCACTGCCTGGTGAATGGTGGACTCAGGAATCAGAGGCACACACCACCCTGCCCATAATCCTTTTCCACTACGTTACTTGGCCTTCTCATTCTAAAGACTGATTCTCAGTAGCTAAAATCCTTAATGTCCTGTGCGAAAGCTTGAAAGGAAAATGATCATGGCTCACTTGGCAGTGCATCAAAAGGTTCACCAAGTTCAAGGTCATTGTGTCTCATACCAGTTTTGACACTGGCAATGTTTTTGGAGGAATCCCAAGGATATCTACCACCTTCCAGTTATGAGTCCCAGAACAATAAGGAGGGCTCAGCCAAGAGCTACAGGTCACATCTGGTCCAAGGTCAAGCTGCCTAGAATGGACAAGACTGCTTTAATTCATCATCTCCAGGCTGACACTGCCTCTCAATTTAGAACAGTCTCCATTTCCTTATTCTTTGCTCCCATCTTGTTGTTTTCTCTGTATCCCAGCTCTCCCAACTCCATACCATCCTCTAAACTGCTGCCAGAGATCTTGAACTTTATAAAATGCAAATCTGACATGTCACTCTCTTTTAAAATACCCCTTAATCCTCCTTGGAATTTTGACAATGTTCAAACTGCTTAAATTAGCACATAAGTGTTGGGACCCTTCTTGCTTCTCTGGCCTTGCCTCTCCCCTTCTCTCCTTTTACTCTCACACATTCCTCTCTGACCATTCTGAAACAATGTGACAAGCTGCTTCATATCTCCAAGCTTTTGTTCATGCAGTTGCATCTGCCTGGACTATTCTTTCTTCCCCTTTCTTCTAAGTAAATTGAACTTTGTCTTTCATGGCTCAGCTCCAACAACAACTTCTTTAGACCTAAATGTCTGATTTGTATGTCCCACTATGGAATCATATATGACAGAATTACATTACTGATTTACAAAAATTTACTTGTCTGTATTTTCCATTATATGGTAAATTTCTTGAGGAAAGGGACTATGGTTTCAGTCATGCTATTCTCTGTGCATAGCACGAGAGTTATGGCTCTGTATTTTGCTTCTTGAATTAGAATCTAAGCACTTCCACTTACTGACGGTCTGACTTCTCCCTTCTAAGCCTCATTTTTCTCATCTATGAAATGGGGCATTACCCACCTTGTAGTATTATTAGGATTAAGTGGGAATAGCCCATGTCGATAAAGCACAGTGTCTTCCATATATTAAGTATTTAGTAAATGATAGCTATTACTATAGTGAGAAGAACAGTGACCATTTATGTAATGAATAATCATTCTCAATGAACAAAACTAATGATTATGAATTCCATAACATTTTAATAGAATTTTGAAGGACTGTCACCTTTATCACACCTATCAGAGGAACTCTTAACAAGAGCTAAAACTTATTGTCTGTAATAGAGAAAGGGACATAAGCTATCTTCTAGTCTCCTTGTTCTGTTTTACAGAAGAGTATCTGAGGCCTTGTGACATCAACTGCATCAGTTAGAATTTGATCAGAGAAGCAGAACCCTTTTGAGTGACATAGAATGAAGGATGTATTCTATAGATTCGAGCTTGGGCATCTGTGAAAGCTGGTAGAGGAGTCTGCAAAGCTGCTGCTTTCACGTCTGATGGTGAGTTCAAAGGTCATTGTAAGTCAGCAGCACCAGCAGTCAGAAGGCAAAGCTGGGCCTCAGGTAAAGGAGCATGAGGACAAACTGAAATTTTCAAAAAACAAAAACAAAACAAAACCCAAACTGGAACCCACTGGGACAAACTGGCACTCACATTTGTCTCTCACTGCCTCCAACCTTGATGACACAGGTAAACTGAAAAGGGAGATAGTGCCCTTTGCCATTGAACTGCACATGTGCTTATCCTCAGACTTGGAGGAACTGAAGGGTAAGAAGTAGCAGGAGCTGAGGGCAGGTGGCTACTGGCACTGGCAAGATGAACCAGAAGGTAGGTGGTAATGTGTGTGAGTTGCAGCCGTGTGTGGGGCCCTGCACTGACCCTCAGAGCATGGAGGCTGCTGCTTCACTTTCACCTTCTAAATCTCATGAACATTTCTCTTGTGGCCAATCCTAATGTGGGGAAAGGAATTATTGAAAATACAGTTCCAGCCCTGGCCATTGTGGCTAAGTTGATCAAGCGTCGTCCCATGCAGTGAGAGGTGGAGGGTTCAATCCCTTGTCAGGGCACATGCCCAGGTTTCAGGCTCGATCACCAGTAGGGGGCATGCAGGAAGCAGCCGATTGATATTTCTCATTGATGTTTCCATCTCTCCCTCTCCCTTCCTCTCTCTCCAAAATCAATAAAAACATATTTTTTAAAAAAAAGAAAATGCAGTTCCAGCTCAGATAAAGCAGCACAGTTCAAAGCCACCACATCAAGTAACAGCTCCACAAATATGCAATTATTGAACTGGCCCTAGAACCCGATGTTCTTTTCATTAACTTACTCTCTCAACTCTAATTGTATCAAATCCAAGGTTAAGAATATGCAGAGTGGGGCATAAAGTAGGTTTACAGTTCTGCATATGCAAAACAGTTTATTCTTGTATTATTATTTATTAATTATTGCATTATTTTCCATATGAGCAACTGTAAACCTACTTTTGACACACCCTGTATATTTTACTTTGGGCATATTAAGTATTACATTTTTTGAAAACAGACATCAAAGCCCTGGATTTTCATCAAAAGCAATGCCAATCTTGCCAGTAATTCTCATTGTGATATCAAATGGTCCGTGAAATTATTAGACCCAACCTCCTTATTCAACATGACATCCATATTGAAAAAAATTTGGCTTAATACCAATCCTTAGAATAGTCTACTTCTTGACAAACCAGGGAGAATACTTTCCAGAGTTCTGATCCTCATGGAACAATTCTAAATTATTCATTTTTGGTCAAAATCACATAAACCTATTTAGCCATGGAGGCTTTGGTGTCCCAGGGACGACCTATTCTAAGACCATTAAACCACAAGTAGCCACCAAATCCTGCTAACACTCTAAATTCTACTACTTACTAATGAGGGAGATTTTTAAATTCTACTACTTACTAATGAGGGAGATTTTTACCTACAGACCTGAATTTCCATGAAATCTTTGGTTTGCTATGTGATCAACTGTAATTGAAGAAAACATTAAAAATATATAAAATCGAATAAAAGCCATAAGACTTTTGAAGAACCACCTCTAGGTGGCCCCAGAGCTCTGTTTCTGCTCTGACATCCTTGGCTTCTTTTAAAAGTTTCCACTAACACAGAGACTGCAACACACTTTGTGAGAAGTATTAACTTTGTGACAAACTGCATTCCCTTACACTGTTCAATTCCATTTTATATTCATCATCACTTCTAAAAGAGCACTGTTTTGAAAACCCATCCTTTCAATTCTTCTCACAGCTCTTGTTTTGCCTTTCTTGGAGATGATTTAGCTCAAAAACATGCATCAGTTGTCTCATAATACTCTATACTGTATGTACTAGTAAAGCATCTTTATAATGCCCTTTTATTTTATTTTATTTTTTTAATTAAATCTTTATTGTTCAGATTATTACAGAGATAGAAACATCAATAATGAGAGAGAATCAATGATTGGCTGCCTCCTGCACACCCCTTTTTGGGGATCAAGCCCGCAACCCAGGCATGTGTCCTTGATGGGAATCGAACCCGGGACCCTTCAGTCCATAGGCTGATACTCTATCCACTGAGCCAAATCGGCTAGGGCCTGACTGACTTTTTAATTATGATGTGCTTTGTGAAGGAGAGTACAGGCCCTTTAAGTGTGCCTGGAACCATTTTTCCCCATGATAATGGCAGATTCCAAGAATCCGGCTCCTTCACCTCCGTGGTTGAACCTTCTCTTAAAGGGCTTTGATTCTGCACACCAGGCTCTCTAGAACACAAGCAGAACTGACCCACAGGGCATGTTTGCCTTGGCGAGACAGCTGGGTTCCCAGAGGTGGACTGAGATGTCAGAAACCACAGTGAGGATGGGAGCTGGCTTCAGAGTCCCGTTTCAAAGCAGTGATGTTTCTGAATTCTGGAACTAGAGTTCAGCAGAATCTCTAGAGTGAGGACCTTCTGCATGGAGGCCAGTGTCATAAATGTCTCTCTATGTAAAACACAACTCTCTTCTTCCCCTGCAGCCATTTCTTTCCTTCTGCGACCACTTTTGCCTGCCATTCTTGCCAATTCTGTCTATGCTATTAAGTAAAACAAGGATATTTACTGGTGATAGATGAACACACAAAGTTTCCCAAAGATTTCTTTTTATCTAATAAGATATCTATAATAATAAAAGGGTAGTATGCTAATTAGACCAGACGTGTTTCCAACCTTCCAGATGAAGATGGGCCTTCGAGGGAAGCCTGGGTCCTGGGTGCCTGCCAGTGGCCAGAGGGAAGCCCGGGTCCTGGATGCCAGAGGGAAGCCGGTGCCAGCAGCCAAGGGAAGGAAGGTCTGCTCTTGCACAAATTTTGTGTGTCGGGCCTCTAGTTCTTTAATATTACAATAAAGCAGGTTACAACCTGGGATTTTAGAGTCAGGGATATGTGGGCTGAGTTTTGGCTATGCCACTGACTAGCTGTGCAGAGATCTTAAACAGTATAATAAAAATGATACCTTTTGGAGCCTTCCTGTGAGGATCAAATGAAATGTCAATGGATATAGTGATTAGCACCAAAAAAGCATGCCATAAGTGCTGGCTTACTATTTTTAATATTGTTTCTACAGAAGCGAAATTAATAGGAGTGGGTTTAAAGCCTGAAGTTTGAACTCACATCTCGTGTTTTTATCCAGGCATTATCATTTGTGAATTGTGAGACCTTTGGCAAACTGTTTAACCCTTAATCCCCTATGCCTTTGTGTCCTCATCTGCAGAATGGGAAGAAAAGCTACTTTTTCGGACCATTGTGAGAAATATATATATATATGCATATATATATATATATATATATATATATATGCAAAAGTCGGTTTACAGTTGTTCATATGGAAAATAATACAATAATTAATAAATAACGCAACAATAAATTGCTTCACGTACCCACAACTGTAAGTCTACTTTTGCCCACCCCTGCATCACTTAGAAAGGGCCTAGTGCATAATAAATGCACAATAAAATTTAGCTTCTTTCTATTCATTCTTCAGAATGAGCAACACACACAGCTTGTTTTTAATGCATGCATTTCAATGTTAAAAAACTATTGAGGAAATACACATTCACATTTAGAATGATAGGTGACAGGCTATGAAGAATTAGTCTCTAAGCAACAAACTGAACAATTTTGAGGAGCAAGACAAAGAAAGTGGCTACCTTGCCTTTCATACACATCTTTTCCACCTTGCTTTTCCTTTCACTCTTGCCAGGAGGTTATTTTAGGAGATGTGATAATTAAGTAGGTCTCATTGCATACAAGTGTCAACAAATTTCAGGAAAAGTTACAAGTGGCATTAGGGATCACTGAGTGTGCATCACACAATTATGGGAGCTTGTTTAAAAATACAGAACTTCGATCTTCATCAGAAGAGGAGTTGACTATGTAGATGTAGGTCATGCCCAGGAACTGGCATTTTCACTAGCACTCCAGGTGATCCTATTTTACATTGAGAATCATGAGAGTAAACACCTTCAAAAGGGGTAAAATTCCATTTTTAGAAAAATCTGACTCTAAAACCTAAGATTTGAATCACTATTTTACTCTGGCCTTGAAGAATGTGCCTAATTATTTATGTGCAAATCTATATATATATAACCCTAATATGCAAATAGACCGAATGCGGAACAACCAAAAAACTGGTTGCTATGATGTGTGCTGACCACCAGGGGGCACAAGCAGAACATCGCGGGCATCCGCAGCAGGCAGCAGAGTGTGGAACATGGCAGGCATTGGCCACAGCAAGATGGTGGAACAGGTGAGCGGGGGCGCCAGACCAAAGTGGGGTGCCAGTTGCTGTCATCATGGTGAGCCTCTGGTGGTTACTGAAAATTCTTTGCTCCCATTCACCACGGTCCCGCTGGGTACTCACACCTGCTGCTGGCACCAGCTCTGCTCACACTTGCTGCTGGGGCACCAGAAGCAGATGCAAGCAGGGCTGGCGCCATCAGCAAGTGCGAGCAGTGGCTGCTGCCCTGATCGTCCCTCAGGAGCAGGGGGAGGTGGGGAAGCCCTTAGGGGCAATCAGAGCCAGCAGCTGCTGCTCACACCCACTGATGGCACCTAAGGATCGGGTACGAGTGGGGCCAGCACTGGCAGTGGGTGCAAGTAGCGGCCCCAGGTTCCCTGTCTGCCGGCAGCCCTGCTCCTGCCACTGCTGCTCCCACGAGTCAAGAATGGACTGAGACCTGCCCCTGTGCCCACCGCAGCCTTGCGGCCCACAGTTCCTTTCAAGATGCACAAATTCATGCACTGGGCCCTTAGTGTATTGATAAGAGTGAAAGTTTAGCGACAGTGTAAATTTCAAAAAGTAAAGGATTTATTAAATAAATCGTATCAGTTCTATCCATATGATGCAATATTATGTAGCCATTAAAATTGAAACTTTGGCCCTAGCCAGTTTGGCTAAGTGGATAGAGCGTCAACCTGCAAATTGAAGGGTCCTGGGTTCAATTCCAGTCAAGGGCACATACCTTAGTTGCAGGCTGGATCCTCTGCCCTGGTTGGGGTGTGTGTGCAGGAAGCAACCAATCTATGTGTCTCTCTCACATTGATGTTTTTCTCTGTGTGTCTCTCTCCCTCCCTTCCACTCTCTCTAAAAATCAATGGAAAATATCCTCAGGTGAGGATTAACAAAACAAAAAATTTTGAAACTTTGTTTTTACAAGTTCATGATTTAGTGGTAAGTGAAAAGAGAAAGTAGTGAAGATATAGGCAGTATAAATCTTTTTTATCAAAAATATATTTATAGATGCCTAAAAGAACATGTGCTAAATGTTAGGATGCTTAAATCTGGATAATAGTTTATAATTTTACATATTTCTTTGTGCTTTCCAGTGCTTTCAAGGTTTTTTGTTAGCTTCATGATTAGGGATTTTAAAGTATGATATTTTTAAGGTTTAAAAAGTATATATATCATACTTGGTAAACACATTTGCCAAGAAAACTGTAGTAGGTAGAATAATGGATCCCCCAAAGATGTCCATGCTGTAATCCCTGGAAACTGAATATGTTACCTTACATGGCAAAAGGGACTTTGAAGACATGATTAAGGTTTTGTTAGAGAACTTGAGATGGATTTTTCTGGATTACCCAATAGACCTAATCTAATCTAATGCATCCTTAAAAGCATAAAGTTTTCATGGGTTGTGGTTAGAGAGATATATGATGGCATAAGGGTCAGACAGATGTGATCTAAGAAGAACTCAACTTTCCTTTGCTATAAAGTTGGAGGAAGGTGACCACAAGACAAAAATTCTGACAGTGTCTAAAATTGAAAGACTTCTCTTCTACAGGCTCCAGAGAGAAGTGCAATCCCTGACTAGGCCTTGATCTTAGCCCAATGGGATCTGTGTTGAACTTCCTACCTACAGAAGAGGAACATAATAAATTTTTGTTGTTTTAAACCACTGAGTTTGTAGTAATTTGTTTCAGCAGCAATAGAAAACTAAAATAAAAACAAAGCTAAATATTTGCCAATGTTTAAGCTTTTTGCTAGTGTATAGTCCCTCTGCCATAATCAGCAACCAAATTGCTGCCCTTATCAACAGTGTCATTAAAATCATAAATGTTAATAGTAGAAACAACTTCAGCAATCATCTAATTCAACACATATTTTATACATGAAGAAATTAAAGCCTGGAGAGGTATGTGATTTAGCTGTTGAAAAATTAAAATGCTCTATGTTGCAAGTATCAGAAAAGTTGGGCTCACTCTGATTTGGACAATGAGTATTATTATGTCACATAACAAGAAACAAGGTGGTCTTCACCACAAGGTATCAGAACTCTAGTTGTTGGTGAGACCCTTGGCTCTGGGTATTGGCAAGAAGACTGGCCCAGCACTAGGCCTCACATCCATGTATGACAATGTCCAGAGGAAGAATGGGAGTGTCTCTTCCTGTATCTTCTTCTTTATAGTGAGAAATAGTTGCCCTTCAGCAATATATGCTGTGATTCTGAACATGAAGTTTAGAACCAGACTGACTAGTTTCAAACAACAATGCTGACTCTTAGCTGTATAACCTTCCTTCAGCAAGTTATTTAACCTCTTTGTGTCTCATTTTCCTCAACTATAAAATGGCATGAGTACATTTTGCTTACCTCACTGAGTTTTTGGAGGATTAAATGAGTTATCCTATATAATAAAAGAATAATATATAATAAAAGACTAATATGCAAATTGTCTAACCAGGAGTTCGACTGGGAGTTTGACCACTCGCTATGATGTGTGCTGACCACCAGGGGGTGGTGTGGGACATGGTGGGCATCAGCGACGTGGCGTTGGCAGCAGGCAGCAGTGGAGGTGCTGCCAGCCCTGATGGGTCCCAATGAGAGTGGGACCGCGGTGGGATGGTGAAGCAGGTGAGAGGGCACTGCCAGGCCAAGGCAGGTGCAAGCAGGGGCCCGATCGCCCCACCAATCGCCCCACAGACTGCGACCAGTGGTGGCAGCAGAGGGGCGGGGCCGCCACCTGGCTCCCAGGCGCTGAAAGAGCCAAGCAGGAAGCCTGGCCCCGATCGATCACCCTGCAGGCGGGATGGTGGAGCAGGTGAGGGGGCAGTGTCAGGCCAAGGCAGGGTGCCAGGCGGGGCTGTGGGGCTTCAAAGCTGGGGGCATGAGTTTGGGCCCAATTTCTGCAGGCCACCCCGAGGGACCTCACCCATGCATGAATTCATGCACCAGGCCTCTAGCTGTGTATAGAGAGTTTAGAACATTCTGTAGTAAATAGTGAGTAATGTAGTTACTGATAATGTTCAAGCTTTCCTATATCCGCATCCTTAGGGTATAGTCTCCTTCCACCCTGATTCTGGGTTCAACCATGTGACTTATATTGGCCAATGCAATACTATTGGCCATGACACAAGCAGAGACTTGAAATGCACTCATGTGTATCAAGGCTGCCTTTTCTTGTTGCTCTTGAACACGGCTATCATATGAAGCAGCCCAAAGTAGCCTGCAGGAGAGGAAAAACCCATTGTTTCTGTTGTCCCAGCGGACAGCTAGACATATGAATGAGACCATTCTAGATCAACTGGTCACCAATTATAGCTCCAACTGACTACAGACACCTATGCAAAGTACAAGTTATCCAAGGCAGCCCAGAACTAAAGAACTTCACAGGTAATCCAAAGAATTGTGAACCAAGTTGTAGATTAAAGTCATTAAGTTTGGGGTGGTTTGTTTATGTAGCAAAGGCTAACTGGTACAGTAAGTACTCAATAAAAATTAGGTATCCTTTGCTACTTTCATTGCTCAATCACCAAGAATGGCATAATTATCTAAATAATCATAACAATTATTAGTTTAGAGCAGAGACTCTCCACCCTGGTAGACAAAGCTTTTGCAATATGACACCCTCCCTCCATGTTTTTCTAGCTTTCTCTATTCCTCTACCTACTTGTAGCCTGAATTCTTGACAAACTATGGGTATCATTGTCCCCTAATGAATCCTGTCCTCTTCTGCCTCATTGTCTGTGCTTGTGTCCTGCTCTATACCCACCCTTAAATGTATGTAAAGCCTTAGCAAGTGACAGAGGTAATTCTGGTAAGCAGCCAGTGTTGGCAGTAATCTTTTGATTTGGAGTAATTATTGAGAAAAGATGGATGTCAGTCATCAAAATCAATATGCACATGATCACACAGCTGCTCAGTAGCAGAGTGATGATATTGACTAGTTCACTTGAGCCCCTTCCTAGTGTGTTTTCTCTATCACGGCATGCTGTGGGAGACAGTGATACCCTCAGGCATTCACGATAGGTTAATTATTGGACATATTGTCCAACAGCAGAGGGTAACTTGTTCACATTGTTTCTCTTTGAGCTGCACATATTCTGAGGCAAAATAGAAAACTTCAGATACCATTACTGAGACTTTCTTTTTTTTTTTCCTGCTTGCCCAGCAGCTGGTGAGTGTTCAGCATCAGATATGAGAAAGTTAAGCTGAATAAACTGGAGGAAAACCTTGTAGAGAAAGCAAGCTCAGCTTTAAAAAAAAATGCTAAGTTTGCCAACTCAAGAGCCCAGGACAGCTTAATAAAATTGAACAGAGGAAAACCAATTAAACATTTTAAGCTGCTATTCTGGGGCTCACCCAAACAACACAAATCAAAAGAGGAAATATTTAATTATTAGTAGCAGCTGGATTTTTGTGAAAGTTTTTTTTTCTTTAGTTAAGTCAAATCCCCATCTTGCTGCTGCTTCCCAGAAGGCCAAATGATTTTTCAAACTCCACAAAACACTTCATTGTGGATTCGCCCACAGTGATAGTCAAAGAAATCCTAATGGCCTAATACATAGCTCTGAGCATTCCACCTCTTTTTTCCAAAATTTTCATAGGCTTCCCATGGTTTATCAATATCTTTAACCTGGTAGACAAAGCTTTTTGCAATATGACGCCCCGCCCCATACCTTTCTAGCTTTCTCTATTATGTCACCTACTTGTAGCCTGAATTCTTGACAAACCATGGGGCTCATTGGCCCCTGATAAATCCTGTCCCCTGCTGCCTCATTGTCTGTGCTTATGCCCTGCTCTACACCCATCTCTTCCTTATATCCTCACTGGTTAAATAACTCATTTTTTCAAGACCAACCTCAAATGTTAGCTTCATGAAGTCTTTCTGTATTTTTGTTGAAACTCACAAGCCACAGACTACCTGTAACACACCTTTAGTCAAGGTTTATTTAACTACATATCAGAGGAACCATGAGAACTTGGGTTGTAAGGAGGGTTAAGGAGGCAGGGACCATTTCTGGATGGGATACTGTCAGGAAGCAGAAGCCACTTGGTGAATGGGTACACTATCTACTCTAATAAAAGACAAAGATGCTAATTGATCATACCTTCACTACGCTCATCGGCCAATCAGAAGAGTATGCAAATTAACCCAACAAAGATGGCCGTTAAATTTGCATACTGCAGGCAGATAGCAGTGCGCCACCCACCCCAGCGTGAGATCCGGGCCTGCCATGTGTGTGGGGCGAGGCGGGCAGGGTGGGCAGAGTGGGTGGCAGCGCGATCCAGAGCCGACGCCCACCCCAGTGCAGGATCCAGGCCTGCTGTGGGCAGGGCAGGACGGGCGGGATGGGCAGCAGCGTGATCCGGGCCTGCTGTGTGCGGCCCAGGGCGGGGGGGGAGGAGGTGGCAACACAATCCCAAGCCACCGCCCGCCCCAGCACGGGATCCAGGCCTGCCGTGTGCAACCAGGGGAGACGGGACAGGCAGCTCGGGGTTGGGCGTGCCATCTGCCACCAGGGGAGTGGGCCTAAGTCAGCAGGTGGTTACCTCCTGAGGGGTCCCAGACTGTGATAGGGCACAGGTTGGGCTGAGAGACCCCCCACCAGTGCACAAATTTTGTGCACCGGGCTTCTAGTAAGTTTTATATAAGAGGTAGGAGAATTAAAGTAATGCTAGAGCTGTCACATGTGAAGAACATATTAGACAGAAGGAGTCATTTAGCCACTTTACTATAGCGGCGTGTCCTTGCTCTGTGGCTGTGGCTGATGATTTATTTATTTATTTATTCATCTTATTGTTTAAAGTATTACATGTCTTCTTTTTTCCCCCATTTACCCCCTGGCCACTCCCACCCCAAAGAGCAAGCCCCCACTGCCCCAGTGTCTGTGTCCATTGGTCATGCTAATATGCATGCATACAAGTGATTTGGTTGATCTCTACCCCACCTCCCCTGCTTTATCCCCAAGGTTTGACGGTCTACTCAGTGCCACCTTGTCTCTGGGATCCATTTTTGCTCATCAGTTTATGTTGATCATTATATTCCACAAATAAGTGATATCATGTGGTATTTATCTTTCACTGACTGGCTTATTTCGCTTAGCATAATGCTCTCCAGTTCCATCCATGCTGTTGGAAAAGGTAAAAGTTCCTTCTTTTTAATAGCAGCGTAGTATTCCATTATGTAGATGTACCACAGTTTTTTAATCCACTCATCTGCTGATGGGCACTTAGGCTGTTTCCAAATCTTAGCTATGGTAAATTGTGCTGTTGTGAACATAGGGGTGCATATGTCCTTTCTGATTGATGTTTCTGGTTTCTTGGGATATATTCCTAGAAGTGGGATCACTGGGTCAAATGGGAGTTTCATTTTTAACTTTTTGAGGAAATTCCATACTGTTCTCCACAGTGGCTGCACCAGTCTGCATTCCCACCAGCAGTGCACGAGTGTTCCTTTTTCTCCACATCCTCTCCAGCACTTGTCATTTGTTGATTTGTTGATGATAGCCATGACAGGTGTGAGATAGTACCTCATTGTTGTTTTGATTTGCATCTCTCAGATGATTAGTGACTTTGAGCATGTTTTCATATGTCCCTCAGCCTTTTCTACCTCTTCTTTCAAAAAGTGTTCTATTTAGGTCCTTTGCCCATTTTTTGATTAGTT
The DNA here is from genome assembly GCF_000147115.1 of Myotis lucifugus. Classification (NCBI taxonomy): domain Eukaryota; kingdom Metazoa; phylum Chordata; class Mammalia; order Chiroptera; family Vespertilionidae; genus Myotis; species Myotis lucifugus. The sequence goes on from NW_005871068.1 coordinate 7,513,169, forward strand.
TATCTTCCTCTTAAGTTGTATGAGTTCCCTGTAAATTTTGGAGATTAAACCCTTATCTGAAATAGCATTGGCAAATATGTCCTCCCATGCAGTGGGCTTTCTTGTTGTTTTGTTGATGGTTTCTTTTGCTGTGCAGAAGCTTTTATTTTGATGCAGTCCCATTTGTTTATTTCTCCTTAGTGTCCTACTAGACTTAATAAATGAATTCGGCAATGTAGCAGGATACAAAATTAACACCCAGAAATCTATGGCTTTTTTATACACGAACAATTAACTCACAGAAAGAGAAACTAACAAAACAATCCCATTTACCATTGCACCAAAAAAATTAGGATACTTAGGAATAAAATTAACTAAGGAGGTAAAAGACCTGTACTCAGAAAACTACAAGACATTGAAAAAAGAGATAGAGGAAGACATAAACAAATGGAAGAACATAGCATGTTCATGGATTGGTAGAATCAACATCATTAAAATGTCCATGTATATATTCAATGCAATCCTCATTAAAATACCAACGGCATATTTCACAGACCTAGAACAAACTCTCCAAAAATTCATCTGGAGTGAAAAAAAAGACCCCAAATAGCCCAGCAATCCTCAGAAAGAAGACCAAAGTTGGAGGGGTCACAATACCAGATATCAAGCTATATTACAAAGCCACGGTTCTCATAATTGCCTGGTACTGGCACAAGAACAGACATATAGACCAGAGAACCCAGTTCAGTGGAACAGAACAGAGAAACCAGAAACCAACTCAAGTCTTTATGCTCAATTAATATTTGACAAAGGAGGTAAGAGCATACAATGGAGTCAAGACAGTCTTCAATAAATGGTGCTGGGAAATTTGGTCAGATACATGCAAAAAAAATGAAACTAGATCATCAACTTACACCATACACAAAACAAATTCAAAATTGTTAAAGGACTTAAATGTAAGATGAGAAACCATAAAAATCTTAGAAGACTCCATAGGCAGCAAAATATAAGATATATGTCGTAGCAATATCTTTACTGATACAGCCCCTAGGGCAATAGAAACTAAGGAGAAAATATTTATTTATTTTTAAATATATTTTTATTGATTTCATAGAGGAAGAGATAGAAACATCAATGATGAGAGAATCATTGATCAGCTGCCCCCTGCATGTCCCCTATTAGGGATTGACCCTGCAACCTGGGCATGTGCCCTAACTTGGAATCGAACCATGACCTCCTGGTTCATAGGTTGATGCTCAACCACTGAGCCATGCCAGCCAGGCTGATAATTTATTATATACTGTGTGTATATATTCTGTTTAGATATCCTGTGTGTTGTTTATATTTAGTTTGGATATATCAACTCTTCATTTTTTTACTATGCAACTAGTTGTGCTCATCTTTTCAGAATCTCCATAGTGTAGAAGTGAAAAAAAATATTCCACAGCAACATCAACATCAACCCTCATAGGTTGTTCCTTTTTGTTTCTAGTTGACTCTTAAATCTTTTATACTTCACATTAAAGCACAATTTCTTTTAAAAATTCAGCATGTTTTGCAAAAAAGAAAAATTTGGCATGAGTAGGCTTGTAGAACTGCATGAAAGAAGCTGAATAGCAAGTATTGTTCTTAGACAGACATGTTCTCTCCAGTTGACCTCAGTCCCAGTCACTCATACAGTGTAGGCATGTCCATTTTTACTGGACTCATAACCCTCACCTGCTAGTCTCTAGGGATATTTGAGACTAAATTATCTTTTTATTCATGTTTTAGAGTTAAATAAAGAACTCTATGGAACAGTAGGGAGAAGGGACCAGCAGGAATGAAGTAACAGTGGCTTGTAAAAAAAGTTTACACGGAGGTAATATTTCAAAAGGCTTTGTGGACCAGAATCACTCAACTCTAGCTTTGTAGTAAGAAGGCAGGCAGAGACAATGCATAAATGAGTGACCTGAATTCCAATAAAACTTTATTTATAAAAGCAGGTGGTAAGCAGAATTTAGCCCACAGGATCAATGCTAACTTTGAGACCTATTCCTGACAAGGATAATTTACTGAGATGTTACTAGTGTGTTGTTCTTTGTGTGTGTTTCCATTCTCCATTCCAAGAACATAGTCAGGCCTTTCCTTGGAGTCTTTGGTGTTCTTTGAAGGTAATCCACCTTTCTGCCCAAAATCTCTGATGGAAATATGCTTGGGCTTTAAGGGCCTAGATCTGTGGTCGGCAAACTGCGGCTCGCGAGCCACATGCGGTTCTTTGGCCCCTTGAGTGTGGCTCTTCCTAAGCCTTAGGAGTACCCTAATTAAGTTAATAACAACGTACCTACCTATATAGTTTAAGTTTAAAAAATTTGGCTCTCAAAAGAAATTTCAATCGTTGTACTGTTGATATTTGGCTCTGTTGACTAATGAGTTTGCCGACCACTGGCCTAGATGAAGAGACAAGCTGAGAGGGAAATGGCCAACTCTGAGGGAATGGGAAAACCTTGAACTAGGAAGGCATCAGTGATTTGGGGTCTGTGTTCTATAAGCATCAAAACTTCTCACTATGGCCCTGGCCAGTGTTGGTCATGGTTAGAGTGCCAGAACCTGCACCAAAGAGTCATGGGTTAATTCCCAGTAAAGGGCACAGTCCTGGATCGAAGGCTCAATCCCTGGCTCCAGTCAGGGTGCCAGGGTGCATGTGGGAGGCAATCAATCAATGTTTCTCTTTCTATTTCCTCTCTCTCTCTCTCTCTCTCTCTCTCTCTCTCTCAAAATCAATGGGAAAATATCCTTAAGTGAGGATTAACAAAAAAGACAAAAAAAAACAAACAAAAACATTGCCCATCATGTATTCACCCACAATACCTCAGAGAGGATTGGTAGAATTACATAACTCAGAGAGCCTGGAACTGAGAAATTGGGGTGCTGATACCAGAAAAATTCTTGGGCTCATAGGACCTTCTCAAGTGAATATGTAGACTTGGACCATGAACAGGTCAGCAACAAGATTGGAGTTGAGAATTAAATAGAATTAAAACTTTGAAGAGTAAAGTAATGTGATATATCTTGTATAGCCTAATTGTTGAGTAAAACCCAAAGTAGATCTAGAGACATGAAAGCATACAACAGACTGAGGATTCTCAGAGGGAAGGGGGTGGGGCTGGAAGAGATTAACCAAAGCACTTATATGCATACCAGAGGCCCGGTGCATGAATTCGTGCATGGGTGGTGTCCCTCAGCCAGCTGTGGGAGGTTGGCTGTGGGAGCTCACTGACCACCACGGGCAGCTCCTGCATTGAGTGTTTGCCCCCTGGTGGTCAGTGCACATCATAGTGATCAGTTGACTGATCATTCAGTTGTTTGGTCACTTAGGCTTTTATATATATATAGACTAGAGGCCCGGTGCACGAAATTCATGCACGGAGGGGGGGGTCCCTTAGTCCAGCCTGCACCCTCTCCAATCGGGGCCCTTGCAGGATGTCTGACTACCAGTTTAGGCCCGATCCCTGTGGGACATCCAGCAGTCGAACATCCCTCTCACAATCTGGGACCACTGGCTCCTAACTGCTCACCTGCCTGCCTGCCTGCCTGATCACCCCTAACTGCCTCTGCCTGCCAGCCTGATCACCCCCAACTGCCCTTCCCTCCCGGTCTGGTTACCCGCAACTGCCCTCCCCTGCTGGCCTGATCTTGCCCCCAATGACCCTCTTCTGCTGGCCAATTTGATTCTGATTGGTTGGTTTCTATGCCAGCATCAAAAGCTCCGCCTCCTAGGCAGCCATTGGCTCCCCACAGCACCCAGATTTGGTTCTGATTGGTTGGTTTCTATGCCAGTCAGCATCAAGAGCTCTGCCTCCTAGGCAGCCATTGGCTCCCCACAGCACCCAGATTTGGTTCTGATTGGTTGGTTTCTATGCCAGTCAGCATCAGAAGCTTTGTCTCCTACGCAGCCATTGGTTCTTCACAGCACCCACATTTGGTCACTGTTATTGGGGCGAGCCTCTGGTGGCTACTGGAAATTCTTTGTTCCCATACACCACGGTCCCACCCGGCACTCGCACCCACTGCTGGCCCTGATCATCTCTGCTGCTGACAGACAGGGGACCAGAGGCTGTGGTGGGAGGGGCCGAGCAGGGGCGTGGAGGATGGGCCGAGACCTGCCCTTGTGCCCACCGCAGCCTCACAGACCACAGTTCCTTTCAAGGTGCACAAATTCATGCACTGGGCCCCTAGTATGCTCATAAATGCAATCTGTCTTGGCTTCCTTCCCTTCACTGACTCCTTTTCCCACTTTTGTTCCAGTGATTCCCAAGATTACCTCACAAATAAGCTACTTGCACTTAAATCCTCATTTTGCCATCTGTTTCCTGGGGAATCTAAACTAAGTTTCCCATCACCTTCAGTCATGCCTCAGCCTAGAGGGAAGGGGCACCATGACCACTATTATGTCCACCCCAGCACATGTATGCAGGGGAGCCCCATCTCTGGGTCCTGGTTTATAAATGTGTGTGCTTATAGAGTAGAACATCTCTAAGCACAGTGACTAACATATAGCTGAAAACAGCAGGCAAATAATTTGCTTTGTAAATTAACTGTAAGCACATTGAGGGAAGGTTTGTGTGTAATTCCTTCTTCTATCAGCACCAAGCATAATGTTAGGCACCAAGTAGCTACTCAGTGATGGAACTAAATTTCTTCCCCAGGGAGTCCATGCCTACTTGTAACTAAGTAGTTTTTAGGAGCCAATTAGGTCTCTTAATTCATATCTCTAGTTATTATTTAGAGCCTGAAGAAAATGGTGTGTGTGGTCTTTGGAGTGAAAGAATTGATGCTTCTGGTATTTCCATGCAGTCTTCAGGCATTTTAATGCAAAATCTCTAAACTGACATGATCAAGAATAGTTTAAATGTACCATAGCTTTTTTATCCACTCATCTACTGACGGGCACCTGCGCTGTTTTCAAATCTTAGCTATTGTAAAGTGCACTGCTATGAACATAGGAGTGCATATATTCTTTCTGATTGGTGCTTTGGGATTATTAGGATATATTTCCAGAAGTGAGATTGCTGGGCCAAATGGCAAATCCACTTTTAATTTCTTGAGGAACTTCCATACTGTTTTCCATAGTGGCTGCACCAGTCTGCATTCCCACCAGCAGTGTCCTAGGGTTCCTTTTTCTCCACATCCTGGCCAGCATTTGTTGATGTATTGATGGTAGTAATTCTGTCAGGTGTGAGGTGATACCTCATTGTCATTTTAATTTGCATCTCTCTGATGATTAGTGATTTTGAGCATTTTATTCATGTGTCTATTGGCCATCTGTATGTCCTCTTTGGAGAAGAATCTATACAGGTCTTTTGCCCATTTTTTAACTGGATTGTCTTGTCTTCCTGGTGTCGAGGTGTATGAGTTCTTTGTATATTTTGGAAATTAAACCCTTATCAGGTGTATCATTGGTTAATACGTTTTCCCACACAGTAGGCTCCCTTTTAATTTTGTTGATGGATTATTTTGCTATGCAGAAGCCTTTTAGTTTGATGCACATTTACTAGTACATTATGGAATACTATGCAGCTGTACAAAAGAAAGATTTCTTACCCTTTGAGACAACATGGAGAGACCTGGAGAGTATTCTGCTAAGTGAAATAAGCCAGTTAGAGAAAGACAAATATCACAGGATCTTACTTATAAGTAGAATCTAAAGAAAAAAATTAACTGATGAACAAAATAGGGCCAAAGGTATGGAAGCAGGGAACAGAATAACTTAAGCAGGGGGAGAAGGGGGAAGGCAAGAGATTAACCAAAGTACATATATGCATATATGTTTAACCCAAGAACACAGACAATAGTATGGAAAAAACCTGGGGTGGGGTTGGGGTTGGGTGGGGGGGGGGGGAAGGGAGAAAATGGGAGACATCTATAATACTGTCAACAATAATTTAAAAGAAAGAAAGAAAGAATAGTCTAAAATAGAGGTCAGCAAACATTTTCTGAAGAGGGTCAGATACTAAACATTCTTGGTGTCCTAACTTGTTTGGCTGAGTGGATAGAGCGTCGGCCTGAGGAATGAAGGGTCCCAGGTTCGATTCCGGTCAAGGGCATGTACCTGGGTTGCGGGCACATCCCCAGTAGGGAGTGTGCAGGAGGCAGCTGATGAATGTTTGTTTCTCATCGATGTTTCTAACTCTCTATCCTTCTCCCTTCCTCTCTGTAAAAAATCAATAAAATATATATATTTTTAAAATTATTGGCTTTGTAGCTAGACAGTCTCCGGCACAACTACCCAACTCTGCCACTCTAGCACAAAAGCAGCCAGAGACAATATGGAAATGAATGTTCCAATAAAATTATTTATAAAAACAGGTGGCTAACTGTATTTAAATTGTGGGACTTAGTCTTCTGACCTCTGGTCTAAGGCAGTGCTGTGAAACATAAATTTCTCCAGGGTGAAAATCCTGTATAATAAAAGCCTAATATGCAAATCAACTGAAAGGCGGAACGACTGGTTGCTATGAAACTCACTGAACACAAGGGGGCAGACACTCATTGCAGGAGCTGCCCTCAACCCGCAGACCCCAGGCCAGCCAAGGCAAGTGCCAGCAGGGGCCCCCCAATTGCCCTGCCGATCGCCCTGCAGATTGGCCCTGATCACCAGCCAGGCCTAGGGAACCTACCCATGCACAAATTTCGTGCACCGGGCCTCTAGTATTCTATAATTTGAGATATCCAGTTTCGTAACCAATATGTGGCTAGTGCTACTGAGAATATGAACTTATTTTATTTACATTTAAATAGGCACATGTGGCTAGTGACTACCATATTGGACACCATATGGTACTGTTTTGCCAAACCTGGCAAACCCCTGACCACTTAATCAAAAATGTTTCTGTCAACATTTTTGCCCCAACTGCTTATTCATTGAGAAACACAATGCTGAAAACAATGAAAGTGAGAACAGCATATGCTCTGTCTTCCCAGTGAACCAAACAGCCTCCCTTTGACTTTGGTGTGGTTGACTGAGCATCATACATATGAAGGAGACAAGCCATTATTTATCCCTGGGCATAATAAAGCATAAGTAAAGCTCTTATGCATTTAGTTCATAAGTTGCAGTATCTTTGCCAATAATTCAGATATCTTCGGGTGATCTTGGATACTAGTAGAAGTTGCATCAAAGTAGGGGCTTCAGTTTTCTTTCTCAACAGGCTTTTCAGTTTACTAGCACTTTCAGCTCCAAAAACTCTGACCTTTTATCAGTTAATGACTCCATTTTGGCAAACTGAGTTTCCACCCACCTTCTCTTTTATGAAGTTTGCTTTTCAAAACCAGCCGAACAGGGATCATTTTAGTGTGTGATAAAGTAGGCACTTATTGAGCAATAAACCTGTGGATTTATGCTTATGGGTTTCTAGAAACAACTTTGCCACAATCCTGTGAAATCTTGCTCACAGTTCATTGAGCTCTGACTGGATCTTGAATTATAGTTGATGCTCTAAACAGAAAGTAATATTTGTCACATCCCATAACTGTATATTCTATGGTTTTGGAAAACTGTGGATTGCTTTGACAAATTCACTCTGCTAGGGCTAAAGTAATTCTTTAGATTCTGGATCACACAGTTCTAAGGTGCCACTGTGTTTTAAGAATCTAATCTAATAATAGACAAACATGGTAATTGACCATACCTTTGCCACGCCTCCCACTGGCTAATCAGTGTGATATGCAAATTAACCGCCAACAAAGATGGTAGCTAATTTGCATACTGCAGGCAGGGTGGGCCAGCGCAAGCTGCCATCCAGGCCCCCGTGTGCCGCCTAAGCCCCTCCCCCATCCGGGACCCCCGTGTGCGGCCCTGGGCAGTCGGGACCCCCGTGTGCGACCCTGGGTGGCTGGGCTTGGTGGCACGATCGGCCCAAGGAAGCCCTCTTCTTGCAGGGGCTGCTGGGGGCCCAATCAGAAACACAAACATGCAGGCCCGGCACCCAGGAGCCCCAAGCCCCGCCATCACGGTGCTGGGGCTGCTGGGGGTATCAGAGACACAAACCCGCAGGCCCACCACCCAGCAGACCCAAGGCCAGCCACCGTGGTGCTGGGGCTGCTGGAGGCTGGATGAGAGACACAACACACAGGAGGGCCCAGCACCCAGCAGCACCAAGCCCTGCCACCACAGTGCTGGGGCTGCTAGGGGCAGGATCAGAGACACAAACCCGCATAGGGGGGTCGGCACCCAGCAGCCCCAAAGCCCACCACCTTGGTTCTGGGGCTGCTGAGGGCAGGATCAGAGACACAAACCCTGTGAGCCCTGCACAGGATGGGTGCGCTGCTCCAGGCAAAGTGCTTTCCTTCTGACCCTGCTCTCCCTGGGAGTCCGGCATGGAGGGTGCTCTCCCTGGGAACCCGGAAATCTGCCTCTGGGGCGACTGTGCAGCAGCCACACCTGGCGAGCCAAGGAGAGGGTGACCTACCCATGCGGATGTGTACGCTGGCGGAGGCCACGCAGCTGCCATAGTTGAAGTCGTCCTTGATGTAGGAGCGGGGGTAGCAGGGATCAGAGTCAGCCAGGTTGGCAATGGAACCCCAGCTCCCCACCGAATGACTAGAGCACAGGGTCCTCAGTCACTTCCTGAGCAGCAGTCAGCCCTGACCCGGGATCAACCCGAAACCTAAGTAGGTGCCCTGGCAGAATGGAACCCAAACCTTTGTTGTAGCAGAGGAGCTCCAACCCACAGCAGGGGCCAGGGCAGCTGGTGAGTGCAGCAGTGGTGGCGGGAGCCTTCACGGCAGCACTAAGGAGCAGCAATCCGAGCGGTAGGAAGCAGCAAGCAGGAGCTGCCCCCTGGTGGTCAGTACTGTAACACAGTGGGAGCACTGCTCGGCTGACCTGGATGAGCAGCTGCTCCCTCTGCAAACCCCAGGCTGATGGGCAGGAACCCAGGTTGCGATCATCACCTCCTCACCCCAGGCTCCTCCTCCTTGCTCCCTGCCACCTCCTTCAGATGCCTGCAGGCCATGCAGTGCTGCTGCTGGACTCACAGAGCTGACCCCAGAGGCTGGGAGGCAGGTTCGTGGCCGTTGTGGGACTGAGGCCTACTCCACCGCCTCTCAGTGCTATTGTCCCTGGGCCCGGCTCCAACCAGGTCCCCTGGAGAAGCGAGTACTCCAGCACCATGGAAGATGCCAGACGAGGGAGAAGCCATTCAGAGAGCAGCTCCACAGTCGCTCGGCTGACCAGAATGAGCAGCGTTCCCACAGCAGGCTGATCCCTGCAGGCCACACCCCCACCAGTGCACAAATCCTATGCACTGGGCCTCTAGTAGTTTATAAGTAGAAAAATACACATACCGATACTTGATGCATCTTCACAAACTCAATGCAGCCATAGAGTTAGCATGTGGATCACGCCCACCAAGTTGGAAAGGCAGCACCATCCTTACTTTTAGCAGATAGGTCAGTTTTTCCTGTTTTTTGTTTGTTTTTCCTTTACGTACATTGAATCAATCATGTATATTCCACATCTGAATTATTTTGTAAGAGTCATTCAACCCATTTTGCTATAAATAATTATGGATTGTTCATTCTCATTAATATATTCCATTGCATGAATGCTCCACAATTTTTTTTATTAACTCTAGATAAATATCTGCCTGGCCTCTAGAGTTTAGCATAAATTTGAAACAGTGCTTCTATGAACATTCTAGTTCATGTCTTTGGTGCACATGTGCAGCATTTCTGGATCATTGAGTATGCATATACTCACTTTAGGAGATCCTGCCAAATAATTTTCTGAAATAATTGAACCATTTCATACTCCCATCTACCTATAATGTATGGGAATTTCAGTTGCTCTACATCCTCAACAACGTGTTATTTTCTTTTAAGTCTTCTAGCTGACATATGGCAACTTACTGTGGTTTTAATTGCATTTCCCTAATGAGTTGAGCATGTTTTTATATCTTTACTAGGGGCCCAGTGCACAAATTCGTGCACCTTGAAAGAAACTGTGGGCCATGAGGCTGCAGTGGGCACAGGGGCAGGTCTCGGCCCATCCTCTGCACCCCCACCTGACCCCTTTCTCCACAGCCCCTGGTCCCCTGTCTGCCAGCAGCCCCGCTCCCACTGGCCCCGCTTACCAGTTGACAGTGTGGAGCGATAGGGGCTGTTGCAGGCAGAGGGTGCAAGTGGGGCCAGCGCCGTCAGTGGGTGTGAGCAGTGGCTGCTGCCCCAATCTCCTCTCAGGAGCAGGGGCAAATAGAGAACCCCTCAGGGGTGATTGGGGTTGACAGCTGCTGCTCGCATCTGCTGATGGTGCCAAGTGATCAGGACTGGCACCGGGCGCCAGCAGCTGGTGTGAGCAGTGGCTCTGGTGCCAGCAGCAGGTGCAAGCAGGGCTGGCACTGGCAGTGGGTGAGAGCACTTGGTGGGACCGCAGCAAGCAGGAGCAAAGAATTTTCAGTAACCAACAGAGGCTCGCCCCAATGACAGTGACTGGCACCCTGCCTTGGTCTGGCACCCCCTCTCACCTGCTCCACCATCCTGCCACAGCCGATGCCCACCGTGTTCTACGCTCTGTTGCCTGCTACTGATGCCCACCATGTCCCCCGCGTGCCCCCAGTGGTCAGCTCATGTCATAGCGACCAGTTGTTCAGTTGTTCCGCCGTTCAGTCAATTTGCATATTAGCATTTTATTATATAGGATCAACCAATTTTATATCCTTTGCTAAATCTTTATTGTTGAAAGTATTATATATGTCCCCTATTTTCCCCCATTGAAGTGGGATCACTGGGTAAAATGGCAGTTCCATATTTACATACAAGTTCTTTGGTTGATCTCATCCATCCACCCTCCCCTGCCTTCCTCTTAGATTTGACAGTCTGTTCCATGCTTCTATGTCTCTGGATCTATTTTTCTCATCAGTTTACTTTTTTTCATTATATTTCACATATGAGTGAGATTATGTGATATTTGTCTTTCTCTGACTGGTTTATTTCACTTAACATAATACTCTCCAGGTCCCTCCATGCTGTTGCAAATGTTGAGTTATTTCTTTTTTACAGCTGCATAGTATTCCATTGTCTAAATATAACAGATTTTTTATCCACTCATCTGTGCCAGGCACTTGGGCTGATTCCAAACCTTAGCTATTATAAATTGCACTGCTATGAACATAGAGTTGCATATTCTGATTGGTGTTTTCTGATTTCTTAGGATATATTCCTAGAAGTGGGATCACTGGGTAAAATGGCAGTTCCATATTTAATTTTTTGAGGAAACTCCATACAACTTTACACAGAGGCTGCACCAGTCTGCATTCCCACCAGCAGTGTCCTAGGGTTCCCTTTTCTCCACATCCTCACCAACACATGTCATTTGTTGATTTGCTGATGATAGCCATTCTGACAGGTGTCATGTGACACCTCATTGTTTTGATTTTCATCTCTTGGATGATTAGTGACTTTGAGCATTTTTTCATGTCTCTTGGACTTCTGCATGTCCACTTTGGAAATGTGTCTATTTAGGTTCTTTGCCCATTTCTTAATTGGATTGTTTATCTTCCTTTTATTAAGTCATATGAGTTCTTTTTATATTTTTGAAATTAACCCTTTATTAGATGTATCAGTGGCAAATATGTTCTCCCATGCAGTGGACTCTCTTTTCATTTTGTTGATGGTTTTCTTTGCTGTGCAGAAGCTTTTTATTTTTATGTAGTCCCATTTGTTTGTTTTCTCCTTAGTTTCCCTTGCCCTAGAAGATGTATCTGTAAACATATTGCTATGAGAGATGTCTGAGATTTTGCTACCTATGGCTTCTTTTAAGATTTGTATGGTTTCATGACTTACATTTAAGTCCTTTATCCATTTTTAGTTTATTTTTGTGTATGGTGTAAGTTGGTGGTCTAGTTTCATTTTTTTGCATGTATCTGTCCAATTTTTCCACCACCATTTATTGAAGAGACTGTCTTGACTCCATTGTATGCTCTCGCCTCCTTTGTCAAATATTAATTGAGCATAATGGCTTGGGTCAATTTCTGGGGTTTCTGTTCTGTTCCATTGATTTATATGCCCGTTTTTGTGACAGTACAAGGCTGTTTTGATTACAGTGGCTTTGTCGTATAACTTGATATCTGATATTCTGACCCCTTCAACTTTGTTTTTCTTTCTCAAGATTGCTGTGGCTATTTGGGGTCTTTTTTGGTTCCATATAAGTATTTGGAGTATTTTTTCTAGATCTGTGAAATATGCCGTTGGTATTTTAATAGGAATTGCATTGAATCTATAGATTGCTTCATTCATATATCTAATTTTGTTCTTCCCTTTTCCTATGCAATTTCTCTCTCTCTCTCTCTCTCTCTCTCTCTCTCTCTCTCTCTCTCCCCCTTTTTCTTGATTTCTTATATTTTCTCTGTTTCTTGCTTAGGTATATCTGCTTTCTCCTCTATTTTTTTTCAAAAATTTTTTCTTGTCTTTTCATTTCTGTTCTCCTTTATTTTAAACTGTTTTCCTTACCCTATTCCTTTAATTCTTTATCCTTATTTTCTTTAGGTCAGCTCTTCATCTACATAGTCTGTCTCCTCCCCCCCCCCATTTTCTTATTGTTTTTTGTCTGTGCTTTGTTTGTTTGTTTTGTTTTCTTCTCTAATTTTTTCTCTTTCTTTTTTTCTATCATCTTCACTCTCTTTTCTCTTTTCTCTCTTCTCTAGTGGTTGATTTTGTTGATGCTGTGGTGGTCTTGTGTGCAGTTCTGTTTTGTTTCTTGTTTCATGTTTTGTTGTGTTGTATTTTGTTCTGTTTTGTCAGCCCTTCAACAACAGCTCTCACAATGTGGTTGAGGGTGAGCCACATAGTCAGCCATCCTGAGAGGAGACTACCCCACAAATATGAAAATAACATTCAAGACCCAACTACAACAGGAGAACCGAAATAACTCAAAGAAGGGATTTTCCTAGAGCACCCAGCCCAGGAGATCTGAGACTGCACCACTGAGACTCACAAACTACTTACTACATAAGACCACCCCACAAAGTCTGGGAGGCATAGCAGTTTGTTTTTCAATATATAACATAGCTAAAATTTTTTAAATGAAAATATTTCAAAAGATATAGAAATAGCCCTAACCGGTTTGGCTCAGTGGATAGAGCATCGACCTGCGGACTCAAGGGTCCCAGGTTCAATTCCGGTCAAGGGCATGTACCTTGGTTGTAGGCACATCCCCAGTGGGAAGTGTGCAGGAAGCAGCTGATCAATGTTTCTCTCTCATCGATGTTTCTAACTCTCTATCCCTCTCCTTTCCTCTCTGTAAAAAAATCAATAAAATATATTTTTTTTAAAAAAGAAATATATATCCCTCTCACTTTTGTCCCAGGTTCAACCAGGTCCCACTCCTCCCCTCCCCATGAGAAACTAGTTTTTATGAGTTTATTGCTATAATTTTATTATTTTTCTATGCTTTCAGGACATCTTTATGAGCATGCTCCTATTTAAATATGAAACAAGTTTTCCATGGAAATTAACAGAATGTCAGGGCAATGACCCCACTTCAAAAAACCCAGGAGGTGAGTTCTTTTTTTGCATTGCCAATGTTGCAGTAACAGCAATTGAGATAATAGCTGTTATGTACAACTTTAGGGCAAAAAGCACAATTTGCAAATTATTTCAGATCTGAAAGACAGGGTATGCACATTTTATTGAATACTATTAGTTTGTCAAGACTAAGCAATTAGATCTATTAAACATAAAGCTTAAAAACCAACTATCTAAGTTGTAAGTCGGTCCTTTCATCCTCTAAGCTACATATTCTCTAGACAGAAAGGTTTATTGGTATTGTAGGACTTACATAAGCAAGGATGTATAATTTGCTGCAGATTTGCTGACTTAACTGATACTTGGGCTTTTAACTCCCCATTTCCTCAGTTACTCACTAACAATAAGTTGAACACTTAGGGAAGTGCACTAACTCTTTTGAGCCACCTGGGTAACATTACCACACAGAAAAGTAGTGTAAAGGAGATTATTTTCTCTATAAATGTTTCTTTCTACAAGCTTGCTGACGAGCTAAAGTTCCACTTTGAAGAAGAGTCAGATAACCTATACATGAAACTGTATTTCTCTGTGTGTGCAGAGCCACAATGGCTGTATGTCAAACTTTAGGAGAAAACCCCATGCACTCTAGAGGACTTATTTATCAAAGATAAGAGGTTGTCAAAAGTAGCATACAGATAAACCACTTATGATCATGAATGGTCACACACACAATTCAGACAACTAAAAAAACTTACAGCTCAAAATTATCTTTTAAAAAAATATATTTTTATTGATTTCAGAGAGGAAGGGAGAGGGAGAGAGATAGAAACATCAATGATGAGAGAGAATCATTAATTGACTGCCTTCTGCATGCCTCCTACTGGGGATCAAGCCCACAACCCAGGCATGTGTCCTGACAGGGAACTGAAACTTGACCTCCTGGTTCACAGGTCGATGCTCAATCACTGAACTAGGCCAGCCGGGCTCAAAATTATCTTGATTGCCCCTCAACCATGGCAGTCATAGGGGAAAGCCCTCACATTTCTATCTGAGAGAACCCCAGATGTAGATGTGCATACTTGGGGAATATTGGTTGGTCTTTGAGAATTGGGCTTCTACTTGGATATATGTTAGGTTTGTATTTTCCCAGGAAAAGCCTCCAAACACCTTTTTATCTCTACCCCAGAGGGAAAAAATTCAACTGGAGCTACTCTGAGTCAGATAAGCAAGGTTCCAATGCCAACAGACATATGCACAGATGACAGAATAATTCAGGCATCTGAGCTAGGTGTCAAAACTCTTGAAGTATTTCTGATAGCATTTTCAATAAGCACCTTCAATAATTTTAATGAAAACCAACATCTGATAGTCATTGCACTGTTATTTTGAGCTATAATATATTATGTATTTATTATATATTAACATAGATATAATAAATTATTATGTAATATGTTAAATATTTTGCAGCACCTAAAAACTCTTCAGCTGTATGAAATTATATAAGAATATTATAATTATAATAATTTAGAACATTCCATAATTTTCAAATTATAAATCGATTCACAGATTTATTTTTTAAAATATATTTTTATTGAGTTCAGAGAGGAAGGGAGAGGGAGAAAGAGATAGAAATATCAATGGTGAGAGAGAATCATTGATTAGCTGCCTCCTGCACACCTCACACTGGGGATCGAGCCCACAACCCGGGCATGTGTTCTGACCAGGAATAAAACCTCCTGGTTCTTAGGTCAATGCTCAACCACTGAGCCATGCCAGCTGGGCCACAGATTTATTTTAATTCCCTGTATTAAATAAGGCAATCTGCTAGAACAAACAGCATCTAAAATTTACAGGTCACATAGAAAGCTATAAATCAAGCTAGCAGAAAAAGAATATATGTTTTGTCCTCCTACCTTGAACAGTAAAGAAAGGGATAGTCTCTAGCCTGACTGCCTTTTGTTCCCCTCACCTTGATTCTGTTCCAAAAGTAGTCACATACATAGACATGTGGACACTCAGCCACACTTCCAAACCCCGTGCTCTATTCTCCATCCATCTTACCTGCTCTGCAAAAGCCAATCCTTAGCCAATGCTCAGGCCTATGGGTGCACACATCAGCAGTGTCCATCCTCAGACGCACAGAAGCAAGAAAAAAGACCGTACATACCTCGGAAGTGGAAGTGTGGTCTAGAACGCGTTGGGAGAGACCTGAGTTTTTAAGTGGACTCCTATACAGGAGCATAGTTGGTAGAGGACCAAGGCAGACCTTCAAAAATACAGAAAACAAGGCTGGATCTCTTCTGATCCCATTCTAACTATGGTACTATGGCTAAGCTGCTAAGTACAGTAGGGAATGGAAGGACAGTAACAGTAATAAAGATCCCAGATCCTATACACCTTGCAATTTAATTGATGAAAAAAGTTTCTTATAAGAATGAGAACAGCCCTAGCTGTTTGTCTTAGTGAATAGAGCATCAGCCTGTGGACTGAAAGGTCTCAGGTTCAACTCTAGGTCAGGACAAATGCCCAGGTTTCGGGCTTGATCCCTAGAAGGGGATGTGCAGGAGGCAGCCAATCAATGATTCTCTGTTATCATTGATGTTTCTATCTCTCTCTCCCTTCCTCTCTGAAATCAATAAAAATATTTTTTAAAAAAAGAATGAGAACAACTCTCAGATATGTTTTACCAGGAACTCATATGAAATTGCTTAAGGCAAGCTCTTTGAATATGTGAAAACAGTTCTTCCTTTTAGGAAGTGATGGAAGCCAAACATTCCTGATGCCCATGTCCCTTTGTTACATCTCTAACAACAAAAAGCTTTGAATGATACACTTAGCACCTACATCAGAAGTCATCCAACTTTTTCCTGTAAAAAGCCTGGTAGTAAATATTTCAGGTTTTACAGATTATATCATATAATGTCTGTCACAAATATTCAACTCTGTCTTTGTAGTGAAAAAGCTAAGCTGGACAATATGTAAACAAACTAGAAATGGCAGTGTTCCAATGAAATTTATTTACAAAAGCAGACAGGGAGCTGAATTTAGTCCATAGGCCATAGTTTGCCTGATTTGTATTATGGCCAAATAAGGAACAAAGATAGAAGTGGGAGGTAGGGGAAGAGAAGAAAAACTCAGAAAAAGACAAAAGGAAGAAAAAAAGACTCAAAGGAAGAAATATATTTTTTAAAGACAGGGTAGAAACAGAGTGTCATAGAACGATATACTCAAGGAATGATCACACACACACACACACACACACACACACACACACACACGGCAGATATACAGAGAACAGTAGTAGTGTTACCGGAGAATCAAATTCCTCCCTCGCTTGTGGGAGTGGACATGAGGTACTTGGGGGCACCACTGAAATAAGCATTTCCAGAAACCCTTGGGGGAGGATGGGATGTGAAAAAAGACTTTATTTGCATGAAGTTACACTTCTCCGGTTCCAAAGCCCCAGCCCCTTAAGCCAGCCCTGAAGGAGGTGCAGCTGGGGTTCCAGCAGAGCCAGAAGCAAGGCCAGTGTCCCGCGCTTCTGTTCCATGTTGCAGCTGGGTGTGGTTCAACATCAGGGTAATTAAAGTTCATTAGTCCATTGTGGGTGTCCCACATGGCCCTGAGCCAGGTAGGCGCAGGGAAACGCATCCTGTACCACAGGAATCACAAGAACTCTGCAAGCCAAAGAGAGAAAGCATGCTTCTCTGTTTAGATTCTCAACCTTCCTAATGCCGAGACGCTTTCATACAGTTCCTCATGTTGTGGTGACCCCCAATTTCATTGTTACAAATTGAACATAATTAAAGCATAGTGATTAATCACAAAACAATATGTAATTATATATGTGTTTTCCGATGGTCTTAGGGGACCCCTGTGAAAGGGTCATTCGACCCCCAAAGGAGTCGCGACCCACAGGTTGAGAACCGCTGGTTTAGAAGTTTAAATATTCAGGTTTCTTGTGCTTACAGTGGCCATGCCCATTTTGGCCACTGACTGGCTCCCAGGTGACTGATAGGCAGGTAAGCACCTTCCCAGGTCACTCAGACTTACTTACTGGGCATGGGTCTAATCTGCCTTTGTGCAGTTCCTTCCCCAAGTGATCAGCGGGGAACAGACTTAGAAACTGCTAAATGAAGCTTTTTGGCAAAGCTGTGTAAATGGCATGCCTATATTATTTAGCCTTCCCTTTCCTCCTTCCTTGTTAAATAATAATCAGGTTATTACAAAGTATAATAGGAATAAACAAAGGTCAGCATACTCATCTTATGTTGAACTTCTATATTTTCTATATATTCATATCATATGTAAAATTATTTTAATTATTAAGCCAAGTTCTAACATTTATAAATGAAATCTTTTGAAATCCTCTCTTTGCCTCATTTTAATATTTTAAAGAATCCAATTTTCAATTCTACAAAAAGGGGATATGTTGTAGTTAATTTTCTAAAGCAGAAGCTATATTTTCAAATAGTATCTATTTCTTATCACCTATAAGCCTTTTGCCGTCAAAAACTTGTAATGCCATTTTTAAAGCTCATAATAAGTTTCTAACAAAGATTGTCTTGGGCACATAAGCTAATTAAACATAAGGCTAGATGAAACCCAAGGGCCACAACATCCTCACCTATGAACTAAACCTCTAGGATGGTCCTATTTCCTCTCTTGAATCAGAGGAAGAATTACTGGAAAAACACATCTTGATTGAGTAAAATCTTATTGAAAGTGGGATCACTTGAATTTAGGATGCTTTCAATAACATTATGAACTTCATTGTTTTCTTCGTCTTGCTTGACTCTGTAATCAGCCCCAGCGGAGGTATTCACTGACATCTGTATTGTGGAAAACTTCAGCAAATGTATCCTTGACATTTCATGGGGAGGAAAAAATACTTGCTAATATGAGAGATTATTATACATTGCATTTCAACCTGAGACAGAATTGCTTCGTTATTATGTGTGGATAGTCCAGAGAGTTACATTTGACAATAAAAATTATATTTTAAGTTAGCCCATTACTGGGAAAAATGTTTCTCTGTAACTGTGGAGTATACTGCCTTTCTACATTGCTTCTCTAAAGAGCTGGTATGATTTCACAGACCATCTCTACCATGTGTAAATACACTTGCTTCCCCTTCAGCCTCACTTCTTAAATATTTGAGAACTACACATCAGACCATTTTGCTAAGTCCATGTCAAAATATCACTATCATTTGCTACTGGTTGGATAGATGAAATGTTTGGCTCCCAAGACTAGGGAAAATGCCCACTGTAGGCAAGAAAAACTTACAAAATACATTGAAAAATGTAACCCCAAACCCTAGGTCTGCCTTAACATTGTCAAATATTGTTATAAATCCATCCTTAGATTCCTGACCCTCAAAGTCTAAAGAAGCTATAAAAATAATCTAATCAAAATTCTTCCTTTAGGAGAAACCAAGATGGTGGCATAGGTAATACCTGACATTGCTGCCTCGCACAACCACTTAAAAAATACAACTAAAAGACAAAACGGACATCACCCAGAACCACAGGAAGCACACTGAGACTCAGAGGAGGTGTGGAAGTAAAGTGTAGAGGTACAGAGGCTAGAGCGCGCGCGGAAAGGGGCTGGCAACAGAGGACGCTGGTGTCTTTTGCAATCGGGAGAGAGGCACAAGCTCCCGACTGCCCTGACTCCAGTTCTGGGCGAGTCTCTGGGGACCCAGACTCATACGGGGAGAAACTCGACTGTCTGGCAGCAGGCGGAACTCGAGGGCGGCTTTCCCTCAGAGGTGCTTGCAGTGATTGCCGGGACACTGAGACTCAGGGCCTCTTAGGGTAGGCCTGAGGATCAGCCATACCTGTTTGCTCTGCCCTGTTGATTCCCTGGGACCCTACCCCACCAAAGCTGCTAGCAGAGGCTTTTGCATATGAATGGGCTGGCCCTTTGAGATCTAAAATTACCTAACAAACTGCAACTGGGTCAGAAAGACCCAGAACATCAAAGAAAAGGCCCAAGGCCCCACAGCAGCTTGCATTGCTTCACAGCTGGGCCTCATCTGGGCACCTCCAAAACCCAAACAAGGAAGAGGAACCTGCAGATCTCTCTGTAGCTCCTGCTGGGTAGCCTCAGGCAGAGGCTAAATTAGCACCTCCTTAGAGATCCAAGAGCCTGTGTACCCAGTGGTCAGATTGGGACCATCCAGATTACAACTCCACAGATCCATAAGGGACACACTCAGGGGGCAGACTCAGTGAGCACCAAAGCCCCACTGAAGCAAGTCTTGCCCCAGAAGGGTGTCTCCAGCACAGAAGTTCTCCTTACTGTAGACACAGCTGATTCTCACAGCCAATTGGCCTGGAGGTCAATTCCTCCCAGTGATACCTACAACAATCAAGGCTTAACTACAACAAGACTGTGCACAAAGCCTACAAAGGGGTGCACCAAGAGGGTCCACCTCAGGTAATTGGGGAGGCTGAGCCACTGGGCCCTATAGGACACCTAGCACAGAAAGCCACTCTATCAACACAGGGAAGCAGAAAAAATGCAGAGACAAAGAAGCAGGTCACAAATGACAGAAATGGAGGAAAGCAAACTACTGGATATAGAGTTCAAAACCACAGTTATAAGGTTTTTCAAGAATTTTCTAGAAACTGCCGACAAATTTAGTGAGACCCTCGATAAATCTTGTGAGACCCTTGAGGATATGAAAAAGAACCAACTAGAAATTAAGCATACACTGACTGAAATAAAGAATATTATACAGAGATCCAACAGCAGACTAGAGGATCGCAAGAATCAAGTCAAAGATTTGAAATACAAAGAAACAAAAAACACCCAACCGGAAAAACAAAAATAAAAAAGAATTCAAAAATATGAAGATGTTGTAAGGAGCCTCTGGAACAACTTCAAGCATACTAACATCTGAATTATGGGGGTGCCATAAGAAGAGAGAGAGCAAGATATTGAAAACCTATTTGAAGAAATAATGACAGAAAACTTCCCCTACCTGGTGAAAGAAATAGACTTACAAGTCCAGAAAGCACAGAGAACCCCAAACAAAAGGAATCCAAAGAGGACCACACCAAGACACATCATAATTAAAATGCCAAGAGCAAAAGACAAAGAGAGAATCTTAAAAGCAGCAAGAGAAAAACAGTTAGTTACCTACAAGGGAGTACCCATACGACTGTCAGCTGATTTCTCAATAGAAACTATGCAGGCCAGAAGGGAGTGGCAAGAAATATCCAAATTGATGAATACCAAGAACCTACAACAAAGATTACTTTACCCAGCAAAGCTATCATTCAGAATTGAAGGTCAGATAAAGAGCTTCAAAGATAAGAAAAAGCTAAAGGAGTTCATCACCATCAAACCAGTATTATATGAAATGCTGGAAGGTATCCTTTAAGAAGAGGAAGAAGAAGAAAAAGGTGAAGATAAAAATTATGGACAACAAATTCATATCTATTAACAAGTGAATCTAAAAATCAAGTGAATAAATAATCTGATGAACAGAATAAACTGGTGAATATAATAGAATCAGGGGCATAGAAAGGGAGTGGACTGACAATTCTTGGAGGGAAAGCGGTGTGGGGGTGCGGGAAGAGACAGGAAAATAATAGTACACCTATGGATGAGGACATTGGTGGGGGGGGGGGTAAGGGCAGAGTATGGGGTGGGAACCGGGTGGAGGGGAGCGATAGGGAGAAAAAAGAGGAACAAGTGTAATAATCTGAACAATTAAGATTTAATTAAAAAAATTCTTCCTTTAACATAGAAGAGCAATGACTTGTAAAAGGTCCTATGACTAATTCCCAGAAGCAGACAAACTCAAATATTACAGCCCCAAGGTGATTCTTTATACTTCATTGTAACATTCATTCCTTTAAAAAGCATTTCCTGCAATGAGACATCACCTCACATATGTTAGGATGCCTATTATAAAAAACTTGAGGCCCAGTGCATGAAATTCGTGCATGGGAGGAGGGGTCCCCTCAGCCTGGCCTGCACCCTCTCACAATCCAGGACCCCTCAAGGGATCTCCGACTGCCAGCTTAGGCCTGAGGATCAGGCCTAAACTGGCAGTTGGACATCTCTCTTGTAATCCGGGACCACTGGCTCCTAACCGCTCACCTGCCTGCCCGCCTGATCACTCCTAACCACTCTGCCTGCCTGTCTGATCACCCCTAACCACTCTACCTGCCTGCCTGATCGCCCCTAACTGCTCATCTGCCTGCCTGATCGCCCCTAACTGCTCGCCTGCAGGCAGATGAGTGATTAGGGGCAATTAGGCAGGCAGAGGGTAATGGGGAGATAGTTAAAGTGTACAGTTTCAGTTATGAAGATGAATAAGTCCTAGAGCTTTACTGTAGAACCTATATTTAACAATACTGTGTCTTATACTTAAAAATTTACTGAGAGTATATCTTAAAAGTCCTTATCACAAATAATAATCCTATATAATAAAAGCCCAGCAATCATAACAGCGTAACAACCAGAACAACTGCTCGACCAGTCACTATGAGGTGCATTGACCACCTCTCGGTCCCTCGCCCTCCCCGGCCCCCCCGCCAGCCTACAGGCTCTGATCGCTGGATGGTGAATGGGGAACCAGGGTGGGTGGCAGCGTGGTGGGAGTGGGAACTAGCTGGGGGAACCGGGTGGGTGGCAGCGGCGGGTTGGGACTGGAGACTGGTGAGCAGGTGGAAGATGGCCCTGATCACAGGCTAGGCCTAGGGACTCTACTTGTGCATGATTTTGTGCTCTGGGCCTCTAGTAATAATAATAAATTGAAAGGGTGGAAGGAAAGCTTTGTAGGTGATGGATATGTTTATGGCATAGATTGTGGTGATGGTTCAAGGGTGTTTAGTTATCTCCGAACTCACCAAGTTGTATACATTAAATACGTACAGCTTTCTATCTGTCAATCAAACCTCAATAAAGTGGTTTAAGAAATGCATTTATGCCTAAGATGGGCCAAACATAACTATACAAAAATTTGCAATGACATGGATGAACCTGGTGGACATCTTTGTTGAGTTTATTGTTATTCTAAGAGTTTTATAAGTTTCTTCCCTTAAATTTCCATGTAGATTTTTTCTTCAAACTGTAATTTCCCCCACCTTTCTATTAATTATACCTCATTTATTTCCCTTAATGTACAACATTGGAAAGATATTCCTTAAGAAAATTGCAATACAGTAGGGATAGAAGGCATCCTTATATCGGTTTTGACTTTAGTGGGTTTGCCTCTGTGTTCAATATTTAATATGGTGTTAGCTCCGGTTTGAGATATACTTACTTTATGATGCTGTTCCAAGTTTACCAAGAATTATTATTAAAAACAGATGTTGAATTTTATAACATGTTTTTTGGCATCTAGTAAGCGATCATTTGTTTTTGTTTTTCCACTGACTAATTGGTATGATAAATTATGTTCCATTTTGTCTGACGCTATGGTTTATTCTTGCTAACATTTGCATGATAGAGATTTACCAATTCCTTCCATCTTTCTGACTTTATTGCTCTTCTTGTCATTCTATAGAAAATACACCATGGTAATATTTTTAAAGAAAATACACCATGGTAATATTTTTACTGGGTAAAAATACACTGGTGTATAGAGAAGAGTTTGTCTTGTCTCTCTCTCCTTGTTTCATACATTAAACTTTCTTGCATTTAACTTTGCCAAGTGTGATAGATTTCCAAATTATTTCTCCCTTCTTATGACAAAATTATACTTCCCCACCCATTGCCATGAGATTTTCAGAAATGCCCTGTGAGAAGGGTGTATGTCTCTTCTCACATTGATGTAAGGTTTGGGTACATAACTTGATTTGGACAATACAATGCCAATGGTTATACAGTATAACTGAGCAGATGCAGAAAGAAAACCTTTGTGTGTTTCAGTCCTTTCTGTTTCCCTCTGAAATGAGAAATATATGTTCTATGTAGGGGACGATCCTTTCTAGAGACCCAGGAATGAAGAAGACACATGGTTCAAAGACTTAGCCACCACAGCCAAAGTGTCACACAAGTGAAAACTACACATTTGCTGCTGTAAGACACAGAATTAGGGGTTGTTTTTTTTTCCCACAACATAACTAAGAAAACACTAAAAACCTGTCTTTAAAAAAATTGTGTGGTTAGCCAGTTTTTCAAGATGGTTCCGAATTTAACCAGATAAATTAAGCTAAGTATTTATTATATTATTTTCTGACCTATTCACAGACCAGCCTTAATTGAGCAGTCATTTAAACAAATGACCAAGACCTAATTGTTAAGAGTGGAGGAGAAGGAAGAAAGGGACTTAAATGGTGAATTTCTACTAATCTTGGCACTGAACTGAATACTTTCAACATCTGGATATCCTCCCCTTATATACATACTAGAGGCCCAATACACAAAATTTGTGTAAAGGGCTCAGCCCTCACAGCTATGGTGGCTGCCCTGGGCCCTCACAGCCCCAGCTTCATCCAAAAGATCATCCGGAAGGACGTCCAGAAGGTCATTCAGCTATCTGATCTAATTAGCATATTATGCTTTTATTATTGTATAGTATGTTAGATTTGGATCTCAAATTATGAATTATTTTCTGCTCCAATTTCTCAGTTGCTTGTTAAATAACATGAATGACATAGGTGTCAAGTTCTGAATTAAAACATCAGCCAAAAATATATGGGCTGAACTAAAGTAGTACCACTGTTTCTACAATTAAAAGAAGGATATTTTTCTTGTCTTATTACCTTATTTATTCATACATCATGCCGAGACAAAAAAGGATCATAACAGTTAGTGGCTCTATTGTTTCGGTATACATAGGGAATCAAAGTTTATACTGACAGATAAAAACATTTTCATCACAAGGTGTCACCAACCAGTAAAAGTTTGTTTTGATTCCAGTTCATACATAGCAATACATTCTAGATCAAAACAGTATACTTAAAATGAAATTCAGTAAATATTATTTTGATCTCTTTTACAATGTGTGAAAATTATATATTTTAGGAAACTTTTCGAACACTTTGTTCTCATTTTTATCTAAAAATCCAAGTCTTTGTTATCTTAGGGAAAATTTTCTCTTATTACATCTTTTCTTCCTGTTTCTGTTTAATTTCTTTTTATCTGAGCTTCAGATATATGATTATCTTCACTGCTAGATCTTTTTATTCTGGCTTCCACATTTAGAATTTATCGTATTTTTTCTCTATTTCCTCTGTACTTAATGAAAAATACATCTTGGATTTTTCTCCTCAATGATTTTGCATGTCAATTTTCCTTCTTACTGTTTCTAATATGGGTTTTTAATATGCTAAATAATTTTCACTTATTAAGCTTTATATTTAACATTCTTTTAATTTCCACTTTACTTACTTTCTCTCTTACCATATCTTATTTCTTATCTCTTATTTATTATAGTCAAATATGCCTGCCCTGTGACAAATATCTGTTGTGGTCACCCCTAGACCCCTCCTTGATGCTTCTTTCACTGGATGACTTCCAAGATTTGCCAATGAACATTTTGATTGCTATTGAACACAGTAAAAAAAATCACTTCCAGTGCCCACCCTCACTAACAAATCTTAACCTTCATCCTTAAGGAGGTGTTCATGAATTTCTACCAAATCTCATATACTTACTTTTATCAATGCTCAACTGCCCTCCTAGGAAACTTCATTATGAGCAAACATTCCCTAGATGCCAGCCTCAGTATAGCAGGGAGAAAATGTCATTATATTTCCATTTACCCCAATATTTCTCCCAAAACCCAGTTATATTTTTCAAAAGAATGGAGAAAGTGATGGTTTTCTGCATGGTGCAAGACTGCTTTCATTTTTGGAATCAGAAACCCCTTGGCCAGGAATTTTTCTAAGTTTACCTAGCCTTATTTTCAACTGTCATTTCAAATTTTTTCCAGTTTGCTAACCTTAACACCTCACCATGCTCTCCCTCTATCTCAGGAGTTATATTTACCTCTATTTGTGGTAAACAGAACAATTACTAGATGGGAACCCATTCGCCCTCCTGACTCCAATTTATAAATTTATATGCATCCTCACCTATTGTTTCTTCTTTCCCATTATAATAGAAATAGCACCCATTTTTCTGCACTAACATTTGTCTCCTAAACTGTCTAGAACCCCCCAACCCATTATCACACAAAAAACTCTATATAATAAAAGCATAGTATGCAAATTGTCCCCTCAACCAGGAGTTCTTCTGGGAGTTTGACCAAGGGGGCGGGGCCAGCTGGGGGGAGGGAGAGAGGCCCAAACTGCAGCTGCTAGGGACTTTACCAGTGCATGAATTTCATGCACTGGGCCTCTAGTTAAAGGATAATTCATCCCATGGGCCATCTTTGATATCTTCCTCTTACTCATTCCCCATATCTAATCCAGCACTTTATTTTCTCAATCTGCTGATATCAGCCTACATGAAACAACCACCATCTATAGACTGGACCACTGAAATTTCCCCTGAGTAATCTGCTCTAGCCCACTATTATAGTTTCCAGTTTTTCCCTATATTATAGCCAGAGTATTCTTACAGGTCTTTCAGAAATGCCAGTGTGATCATGTCCCTCCACCAAAAAATGTCAGTGCTTCCCATAGGAGAAAGCAAAATCCTCCACATGTAGCTACCAACATCTCCACCTTAATCCTGTAATCCTTGCTCCTTATGACCCAAGGCCTTTTTGCTTTCATTTCCTGTGCATTGAATATTCTTCCTTTCTTTTTTCACCATCAATTTCTACTCACTCCTTAAATTTCAGTTAAGCCATTATTCTCTTGGAGAAGTCTTTCTTGACTTCTTAACTCCTATGACTGTTTGCTGTTAGAATGTAAATTCCAGAAAGTAGAGACAATATATTTTTATTCATAATTTATTCCCAGAACCTAGAATAATAAAAAGAACAGAGTATTCCTCAATAAATATCTGTTGAATTAATGAAGACTGACAGTAGAAAAGGAATCTACAATGGGAGCTGAGAAAAAAATAAATAAACATGGGAGTTGGAGGAAATTTAGAAGCTTTAGTTTTAGCAGCCAGTAGGGGGAAGTAATCTCACAAAAGAAAGAAGTAAACACATCAAATGCTGCTGGGAAGTCAAGTGGGCCAATGGAGTTAACCAATATGTGGGTAATTAATGACTTTAGAGATACTGTGTTTTTAATAGTGATGAGAACTGAATTGAACTATATAGCAAGTTGAGAAGTAAACTAGAGAAGGGGAGATAGTGTCTATAGGCAGTTCTGTAAACATGTTTGTCACCTGAGAAAAGAAGAGAAATAGCAGATTGTTGGTTAAAAGAAGAATCTTTTATTTTACTACAGAAGATGCCTATGTTTAAACTAGATGCCCGGTGCACGAAATTTGTGTGCAGATAGGGTTCCTAGGCCTGGCCAGCGATTAGAGCCAATTGGGGTCTTCCGGCTGCCTGCTGGAGCCTTCCTTCGTTTTGTGCCACCCCCTGGTAGTCAATGCACATCATAGCAAGCAAGCAAACTCCATGTTTCCCAGTCAAACTCCCGAGGGGATATATATATATATATATATATATATATATATATATATATATATCCAGTTGAGAGAAAGATTGAAGATACAAGAATGAAAATATCTGTAGCCTAAAATCAATATTATTTTTGTTAAGAGATATGAAGTGGATTCTCCTGGAATGGATTTTACTTCAAGCCACCCAAGATAGACATTTAAAATCAAGAAAAGTTACTCATATTTTAGCATAAAGTATGAGAATGAAAATAAGGTAATTACCAACACCATTAAGGTTAACAGAGTATGATCTGTGACCCCTCACCACCCTCCCACCTGGGATATTACCTTAGATTTAGAAATCATTGGAAATTTAAGTTTTGAGAACTTTGAAAGTGAAATGAAAGCTGAACACTAGTATCTCTAATTTCAAAGTTATTTTAATAGGTTTAGTTTATAAATAATGCTAATTTTTTTCTGTTGGAAATTTCTGAAGTATATGACAGGCTGTTATTGTTGTTTCATTCTAGTTTACAAATTTATAAGTGTTAAGTAACATGATAATGATAAAAGAGAGGAGGACTGGGGAATCAGGAGGACTCAGTAACAGTTCTAGCTCTGTTGCTAATTAGCTGTGGGACCTTTTCTGTACTGTTTAATTTTTCCTGCCTTACCTTACTTTATCCCTTTATAAAATAAGGATAATAAGGTCTATAATACTTTTCTATGAAGGCATATGTTGTGAGGATTAAATGTGTTCATGTATATAAAAGCCTTTTTACTCATATAAAAATCCTATACAGCCCGGCTGGTGGGGCTCAGAAGTTGACTGTTGACTTATAAACCAGGAGGTCACAGTTTGATTGCAGGTCAGGGCACATGCTCGGGTTGTGCGCTCGATCCCCAGTAGGAGGCATGCAGGAGGCAGCTGATCAATTCTCTCTCATTATTGATGTTTCTATCTCTCTCTCCCTCTCCCTTCCTCTCTGAAATCAATAAAAATATATATATATATATTTTTTATATTTTATTGATTTTTTACAGAGAGGAAAGGAGAGAGATAGAGAGTTAGAAACATCGATGAGAGAGAAACATCGACCAGCTGCCTCCTGCACATCTCCCACTGGGGATGTGCCCGCAACCCAGGTACATGCCCTTGACCGGAATCGAACCTGGGACCTTTCAGTCCGCAGGCCGACGCTCTATCCACTGAGCCAAACCGGTTTCGGCAAAATATATTTTTAAATGCTATACAAAGCAGCTAGATAAGAAGACACAAAATAGTGCAAAATGTTACTCCATCATTTTCCAGGCATCTGACTTCGGGCAGGCTCCTTAATGTGTCTATTCCTCAGTCCCCTCATCCAGGAAATGGGAGTAATATTTCTGAGCTTTGGAATTTTTATTAAGACTAAAAGAGTTGTGAGTGAAAGGAAAGAGCATACTTATTAAACGTGCCTTGATTTGAGATTTATTTGGCCTATGATTTTGTTCTACTTTTAATAGAAGGGGAGCTGGCTCCATTTGAGTGGTTTGACATTAGACAAGATTCAGATTCTATCATATGAAAGCCTTTTATAGCTTTGCTACTTGAAAGGTGATCCTCAGGCCAACAGCAGTTGCAGCAACCAGACTTAGAGAATTTGGATATGCATTTTAGCAAAATCCCCAGATGATGTTTACACAATTAATCTGGAAGTCACTGTTTAATAAGCATACAGTAGTAAGACAGCATTACAAAGACAGCAATGTAGCCTGGCTGGCTTGGCTCAGCAGTTGAGCATCGACCTATAAAGCAGGAGATCACGGTTCAATTCCCCGTCAGGACACATGCCTGGGTTGTGGGTTTGATCCCCAGGTGGGACATGCAGGAGGCAGCTGATCAATGATTCTCTCTCATCATTGATGTTTCTATCTCTCTCTCCCTCTCCCTTCCTCTCTGATCAATAAAATTATATTTTTTAAAAAGACAGCAATGTACATACTGTAACTTATTATGCTATTTTCTCTTGTTCATTTTCTTTTATCTTCAGTCCCCAACTCTATTTCACTAAGAAAATGAAATGAACCAAAGAATAGAAAAATGGAGCACGAAATTGAACAAACTTCAAATGTGTATGTGAAATGGTTTTACATTGGGCAAGAATTAGTCCAGCGCTACCATGTGCCTTTGTAGTATCACTCATTAGATGTCTCTGTCTAAGGGGGGGGGCTTTTTATCCTCCCACCCCATCTGTTCTTCAACTTCTCATCACTGTCAAAGGCACTATCCAAATGGGCTATGCTAAGGAGACGGTCCAAGTTACAGCTCATTAACAACCAAGGTAGGTACAGTTCTACAGATTCTCCTGGTAGTTTCTCAGAGGTGAAGGTGAAATGTAGAAAAATACTTAAACAAGAATTTTATAACTTTTTAATGGGCACTTATAGGTATGTCATTTTAAAAATGTAGGCAGAGAATAAAATGGAATCTGTTTTAATAAATTTCAATAATCAAACTGCATAGTCTGAGTCTCTCATGGGCAAAGTTTTTGTTGTTTCTTTTTATTTTTTAATATATTTTTATTGATTTCAGAGAGGAAGGGAGGAAAGATAGAAACATCAATGATGAGAGAGAATCATTAATTGGCTGCCTCCTGCACGCCCCCTACTGGGGATATGCCCTTGACCTGGAATGGAACCATGACCTCCTGGTTCATGGGTCTTGCTCAACCACTAAGCCACATTGGCCAGGCTTGTTTCTTTTTAAATAATTTTTTGTTAAATGATCAATTTGAAGACTGGGGAAGCTTGTTACTAAAGACACATGATATTTCAGCAATGAAGTAAGTTTGCACATTGCTGATGAAGATAAAGCCAGTCTACCTTAGTTCAATCCAAGATCTATAGCCTTCTGCTAAATATCAGGAGAGTCATCTTGCCAGTGCTCCAAAGGAAAGAAATAGCATCTCCTGGGCTGAAAAGATATGTCATGATAATAAATGTATGGGGAGGTTATCAGGGGATTTTCTAGATGAAGCCCACAGTTTTTAATATTACTCTATTTCCCTCACTAAAATTCTCCCTTTAAGTGGCAAACGGCTCTTTAAACACAGCCTCTAAGATTTTGACTTATGGAAAACCAGAGGTAAGTGCAGTTTGATTTAAATGTCTTTGGGGTTAGCTATGATTTTAGAAGCAGTATATATTGCATTTATGAGGAGGCCTCCCACACAGCATTAAAGATTTGTGTGTCCCTTGGAGATAAAGGGGAGGGAGTTGTTGCTCTTTACTTCATGCTAACAGGCTCAATTTTTCAATTTGTAATTTAGTAGTCCATAGTCATCTTGAGGGGCTGCTAGAACTGGTGCTATTCAAGCAAGCCTTGAGGAAGGTATGGAAAATAAAGGCTAAAAAGATGATCACCTGATAAATCAAGGTGATTAAATAGTCAGACCCACCAGGGCTCTCAAAATGCAGTTAGCAGTGACTGTGAGCATTGGAAAGAAACGAGGATCCAATCACTCCTAAATAAAATCAAGGCTGTGAAAATTCGAGAAGGAAAGGCATGAATGAATCTTTGCAAAATGTCTGAAAGGCAAGAAAAACTAGAATTTCAAACAAGGAAGCAAATTTGCTGTAGATGACACGAACTTGAGTATTATGTGATTTACATCCCACGTTAGAGCATGGTCTTATTCTAAGTATATACTCTTCACTGGTGTTCAGTTTCAAAGTAAAATAGAACTATTGCTATGGTAATTTTTAAAGTTCTCAATTTGCTAACCTTTTAACTTCTAGTTGTTGGGAGAGCAAAACCCCAATTGAATAAGACTCTTTTGTGCTTCGCACCCTTTAGCAATAAGAAGAAATGAAAGGAAACAAGAAGATATTAGACACTTTGTTCTTAAAGAAAAGAAAGGAAAGAAGGAAGGAGGGAACAAAGGCAGGAAGGCAGGAAAGCAAGGAGGCAGGCAACTTGCCAACCTGATGTGGTTCACTAAAAATGCAGCCTATACCTTCCAGAGTATCATCTCCATTTAAGATCAATTTATGATTAGACAGTATGGACAGCTATCTTGATAATATGACTTGACTGGACTGCAAATTGATATCCTCCCTCAAAGTAGTTTTTTTTCTGGTCATATCTTTGGGACATTCCCTTTCAAGTTACCTTTTTAAAAGACAACAACACCCCTATCCGGTTTGGCTTAGTGGATAGAACATTGGCCTGTGGACTGAAGGGTTCCAGGCCTGATTCTGGGTTGCGGCTGGATCCCCAGTAGGGGGTGTGGCACCCAATCAATGATTCTCTCGCATCATTTGTTTCTCTCTCTCTCTCTCTCTCTCTCTCTCTCTCTCTCTCTCCTTTCCTCTCTGAAATCAATAAAAATATATTTTTAAAAAGACAACAAAACTTATTATTTGTCTTATGAAAGTAATGTACTGTTATCACAAAATGTTTTAAAATATAGATAAAGCAAAAAATAGTTTTGACATCACCACTTAAACAGAGAAGTACCGCCTGGCTTGTGTGGTTTTTTAGTTATTACTTTGCATCTCTAAACCTCTGGCATAGCAGGAAATCAATTTAGCACAATGGTTAAGATAATGGTGCAGGCCAAAAAAACCCAACAACAACAAAAAACAAAACAAAACAAAAAGATGGTGGTCCAGGCATTAGTCAACTGTGGGATCCAACTCATTTTATCATACTAAAGGAGTGACCTTGGTAGAATTGCATCAACTTTTTTTGCCTCAGTTTCCTCATCCATAAAACAGAGATAAAAATAATATCCACACCACAGTATTGCAATAAAGATAAAATGTACATGTTTATAAAATACTTAGATGAATGCCTGGCACATAGTAAGAAAATAGGTATTCACTTTTTATTATAGCAGGATATCATTTAAAATTAACAGCTTCCCTCCACCCTCTTCAAGTGGACACAATCAAGAAATGCAAATCTTGTTGAGGTTCAGGTTATAATTCAGTAGGTCTGGGTGGAGTCTGAAATTCTGCAAGTGTAACAAACTCCCAAAATATGTCAGTTCTGATGATCTAAGAACCACATTTGGAGTAGCAAGACTCTGGTATGCTACTGGAACTGTTCTAAGGTGCACCATGTTGCATATTATAATACCTTAAAATACATAAGGGATGACAATCTATATATATAAAAGGCTAATATGCAAAGTGAACCCTTGGGAGTTCGACCGGGAGATTGGGAGTTCAATTGCTCGCTATGATGTGCGCTGACCCCCAGGGGGTGGCATGGAACGAAGGAAGGCCTTGGCCAGCAGCCAGGGAAGAAAGGCCCTGATCACCAGCCAGGCCTAGGGACACTACCCATGCATGAATTTTGTGCACCGGGCCTCTACCCATGCACTGAATATAATAGGAGAACTGGCCTTTTACACATTGCTGATTATTAAGAATAGTAATAGATCTAGTTATATGTTTAACACCAAGTGTTAATTCATAGTCAGTTTATGATCATGTAAAACCCATTTTCCCCTTATTGTACTCTTGTTTCAGGATTTTCAAAATTATCTGGATTCTGGTTAGCTTCAAGTTGTATGCTTTCCCCATTTGGATGTTTATGAATATTATCCAACTTACTAATAAAAATGTATCAAGCCCTGGCTGGTTTGGCTCAGTGGATAGAGCATTGGCCTGCGGACTCAAGGGTCCCAGGTTCAATTCCGGTCAAGGACAGGTACCTTGGTTGCGGGCACATCCCCAGTAGGGGGTGTGCAGGAGGTGGCTGATCGATGTTTCTCTCTCATCAATGTTTCTAACTCTCTATCTCTCTCCCTTCTTCTCTGTAAAAAATAAATAAAATATATTTTAAAAATGTATCAAACATGAAAAAAGAAATGCAAACAGAAACAAAACTAATCTAAATGGGTATACTTATTCATGGAGAATCCATTAGCATTATTGAAATCAACCAAAGGACTTGTATACATATATGCATAACCCTTGGACAAGATAATAGGGTAGTGAAGGCCTGGGGTGGGGGGTTGGGGTGGGCTGGAAGAGGTCATTGGGGGTAAAAGGGGGACATATGTTTCTACTCTTCTGTCCATGCAGAACATTTCCACTTGTCTCAGGTGGGAAGTCAGGCAGCTGCTTTAGTTACTTGGAGTTTTTCAGTAATGCACTTTGCTTTTCTAATGTAAAAATTTGGTGAACAGAATTGTTGAAATCCTCTATATTCTCTCTCCACATGGTTTCTGCTCTGAGAAAATGTGGCATAAGGGGCTCACAGCTAGTTACTATCAAAAGCTAGGCACGCAGAGAAATATTCATGCTCCTATAGGATGCTACAATTATGGAATACAATCACAATTTTAGGCCAAATGTTGACTCCTACAAGGATCAGTTTGAAACATGTGCCCCAACTTTGTTTTATACCACACATATTTTGCAGTTTTGTAGCCTTCCTAATAGACGCTCCCAAATTTTCTTGGTTCATGGCACCCTTAGTTTCTCAGTAATATTTTTCATGGGCCCCTCGGCCAAAGTAAATACTTCCATTTATGAAGTAGTTCGGTCCAAACAACTGAATAAGTATCTCCATCCAAACAAATCTTGAAATCAGATTGGACACTGCCACCATCATTTTCTGTTCTACATTGATTTTTGCACAGCATCTGCTTTTTTATTACAAGTACCAGAATGACCGCTTTGTAAAGATAGGACATCATCAACCTGAATATAATTCACACAGTTTCTCACAGGGGTTTCTGACTTTACCTTGAAAATGTAAACTATCCTGTGGTGCGCCTATAAGTGTGCTGTGTCATCCTGCAACACTTGGGACACCGTTTTAAAACGATAACTACACCATGTCCTATGTATTTGAAGTTAATTCAAATAGGTATCCATTATGGACAGATCACTTTCTGCCTTTCAGAGTGTTTCTATTGAGGAGGCTGGATGATGGTATTTGAATAAATAAATGTAAGGAGTTACATTAAAACTCATAATAAAATATTTATTAAGACTTTATTGAATGTAAAGTGTGGAAAGGGATGCAAACAGATTCTCAAGAAGTTCAGTGTATTGGGCCAAAGAGTTTATACATATGTGATCTGATTATGTCACTTTTTGTGAACATTATTAATAAAACCCCTATATCTCTAGTACATAGTCCTTCACAATTTGGGCTCCCTTTCTATTTCCTGTTGTCCTGTCTCTTTCTGATACTATATATCTCCCCTTGCCCCCCACCTCCCCACATTCAAGTATAATCATCTCACTATCACCCTAATAAGCTCTATGTTTTCCAACTCCATGTCTTTATCCATGGTGTTTCCTGTCTGGTGGAATTAATTTCTCTGCATTCTTCACTTAACAAACTTCCAATTATCCTTATAGTCCAGCTCACTTTTTTAGTGAAATCTTTTCCCACCCTTAACCTGGCTACTCTTCCCCTTTCAGAAAATAGTACTCATTTGTGCCTATTTCTTCTTACAGTACCCAGTACATGTGCCTGTGTTTCTATCAATGTTCCACAAGAGAAGAAACACTGGGGAAGGGGGTAGAGACAGGTTACATAGGTAGGTAGGTAGGTGGGTAGGTAGATAGACATGTGATTTATTTCGTAAAGGGATTTGACTTTCCATAATTGTTAGGGGAGCAGGTTAAACAATCTTTATGAGGCAGTTATCATGGTGATTACTTCATACGGTTTATAAATGTTGAGTAACTATGCTGTGCACCTAATATAATATTGTACATAAAGTATATTTTAATTTTAAAAAGAATGAATAATGACTGTGCCTAAAATAATGCAAGAAACAAATAAAGAAACTGCTATGCCTCTCTAAAATTTACCCTAAATCCTGGGGGAGAAACCAAGATGGCGGCATAGGTAAACACCTGAAATTGCTGCCTCGCACAACAACTTCAAAAATACAACTGAAAGACAAAACGGACATCATCCAGAACCACAGGAAGGCTGGCTGAGTGGAAATTCTACAACTAGAAGGAAAGAGAAAAGCACACTGAGACTCAGAAGAGGTGCGGAAGTAAAATGCAGAGGTACGGAGGCGCATGTGGAAAGGGCTGGCAACTGAGGACCCAGTTGTCTTTTTCAATTGGGAGGGAGTCTCAAGCTCCCGACTGTTCTGAACTCCAGTTCCGGGCGAGTCTCTGGGGACCCAGACTCATACGGGGGAAACTGGACTGTCTGGCATTGGTCGGAACTCGAGGGCAGCTTTCTCTCAGAGGTGCTTGCAGTGATTACCAGGACACTGAGACACGGAGCCTCTTAGGGTAGGACTGAGGAGCAGCCATAGCTGCTTGCTCCTCCCTGTTGATCCCCTGAGACCCCGCCCCACCCAAGCTGTGCACAGAGGCTTTTGCATATGAAAGGCCTGGCCATTTGCAATCTGAACATTACCTAACAGACTGCAGCTGGGTCAGAGAGACCCAGAACATCCAAAAGAAGGCCCAAGGCCCCACAGCAGCTTGCATTGCTTCACAGCTGGGCCTCATCTGGGCACCTCCAAACCCCAAACAAAGAAGAGGAATCTGAAGATCTCTCCGTACCTCCTGCTAGGTAGCCTCAGGAAGAGGCTAAATTAGCACCTCCTTAGAGATCCAAGAGCCAGTGTACCCAGTGGTCAGAGTGGGATCATCCAGATTACAACTCCTCAAATCCATAATGGACACACTCAGGGGGCAGACTCAGTGAGCACCAAAGCCACACTGAAGCAACTCTTGCCCCAGAAGGGTGTCTCCAGCACAGAAGTTCTCCCACAGCAGACATAGCTGATTCTCACTGCCAATTGGCCTGGAGGTCAATTCCTCCCAGTGACACCTACAACAATCAAGGCTTAACTACAACAAGACTGTGCACAAAGCCCACAAAGGGGTGCACCAAGAGTGCCCACCTCAGGTAATTGGGGAGGCTGAGCCACTGGGCCCTATAGGACACCTAGCACAGAAAGCCACTCTATCAACACAGGAAGCAGAAAAAATGCGGAGACAAGGAAACAGGTCACAAATGACAGAAATGAAGGACAGCAAACGACTGGTATAGAGTTCAAAACCACGTTTCTAAGATTTTTCAAGAATTTTATGGAATCCGCCAATAAATGTAGTGAGATCCTCAAGAAATCTAGTGAGACCCTCGATGTTGTGATAAAGGACCAACTAGAAATTAAGCATACACTGAATGAAATAAAGAATATTATACAGAGATCCAACAGCAGACCAGAGGATTGCAAGAATCAAGTCAAAGACTTGAAATACAAAGAAGCAAAAAACACCCAACCGGAAAAACAAAAATAAAAAAGAATCCAAAAATATGAAGATAGTGTAAGGAGCCTCTGGGACAAATTCAAGCGTACCAACATCAGAATCATAGGGGTACCAGAAGAAGAGAGAGGGCAAGATATTGAAAACATATTTGAAGAAATAATGACAGAAAACTTCCCCTGCCTGGTAAAAGAAATAGACTTACAAGTCCAGGAAGCACAGAGAACCCCAAACAAAAGGAATCCAAAGAGGACCACACCAAGACACATCATAATTAAAATGCCAAGAGCAAAAGACAAAGAGAGAATCTTAAAAGCAGCAAGAGAAAAACAGTCAGTTACCTACAAGGGAGTACCCATACGACTGTCAGCTGATTTCTCAACAGAAACTATGCAGGCCAGAGGGAGTGGCAAGAAATATTCAAAGTGATGAATACCAAGAACCTACAACCAAGATTACTTTACCCAGCAAAGCTATCATTCAGAATTGAAGGTCAGATAAAGAGCTTCACAGATCAGGAAAAGCTAAAGGAGTTCATCACCACCAAACCAGTATTATATGAAATGCTGAAAGGTATCCTTTAAGAAGAGGAAGAAGAAGAAAAAGGTAAAGATAAAAATTATGAACAACAAATACACATCTATCAACAAGTGAATCTAAAAATCAAGTGAATAAAAATATGATAAACAGAATAAACTTGCGAATATAATAGAATCAGGGGCATAGAAAGGGAGTGGACTG
The DNA here is from genome assembly GCF_000147115.1 of Myotis lucifugus. Classification (NCBI taxonomy): domain Eukaryota; kingdom Metazoa; phylum Chordata; class Mammalia; order Chiroptera; family Vespertilionidae; genus Myotis; species Myotis lucifugus. The sequence continues at coordinate 7,550,126 of NW_005871068.1, forward strand.
ACTATTCTCAGGGGGAAAAGGGTGTGGGGGTGTGGGAAGAGTCTGGACAAAAATCATACACCTATGGATGAGGACATTGCGTGGTGGGTACGGATAGAGAGTGGGGTGTGAACCCGGTG